>NC_044320.2:47320801-47503301 GCF_007474595.2 Lynx canadensis | reverse complement strand
GTTCTGTAAAGTCCCCATCAACACAAATTAGAGAATACTGAATCACCGTTCCAGGAAGAAATACACACACACAATGCACACACTCTTCACCTAGATAATCCTAAATCCTAAAAACAACTTAGATTGGTAAATTCCATTTTCTTTAATTTACAAAAGAGAAAACAAGATTCCGAGGTGTTAAGTGACTTGCCAGAGGCCACCCCACTAACAGGTGCCAGAGGTGGGATTCAAACCATCCAACTGAATCACAGCCTCCTGCACTGCACCAAGCTGCCCCTATCATCTCCATCCTCTGGTCCTATATGACAGCCACACAAGAAGGCACAGGGCTGCCTCGTTTGGCCTCAGGTTGGAACGTGCATGTCAGTGACACCTGCTTTTCGCTTCTCTGTGCATGCCTGCAAATGACCAGGAAAATGCCATCGATTTATTTTGAAGTTACCAATAAATTATAGCAAGTAGGTAAATTCGCAAATGTGGACTCCATGATAAACGAAGATTGACTATATAGTGCACAGAGCTGCATAATGGATCAGTTCATGCCATCCTATGATACAGATGTAAAGAGAAAAGTTGCTTTGTGTTATGTGGTAGAATGCAAAGAGCCTTGTCGGCTTAGAAATTTCCATTTAATAGACATGCAGTTAAGGAAATCTATAACCTTTTGAACTGTGATTTCTCCTCTGTATAATGAAAACAAAGTAGACTATATAATCCTAGAATTTTCTTCTGACCGCCAGTCTACAGTTCTCTAAGGTTTTTCCATCCCTAAATATTTTCTATTTATAGAAATAGAAATCTATTTCTATTATAGACACGTACGAAATTTAGTTATCCAACAATAGCTCAGTACGTTCCAACTCACTCGTGAAGAAGTTTTCTCAAAAAGTGTTAGAATCCACAATACTATAAGGCAGAAAGTGGCAATGGAGGGATGAGAATTTCTGATTCATTTCACATTAAGCCTAAACACCAATTCCAAACTGATAAAGAAATCAAGAATGGTGTTCACCAAATCATGACACCTGACTTGCTTGCAACCTTGTGAAAGACAAAAGCAAACACAAAAGTAACCATAACCTAAGCTGTGTGTGTGTATGTGTGTGTATGTATGTATGTATGTATGTATGTGTGTGTGTGTATACATATATATATATATATATACATATGAAGTTTATTTATTTATTTTGAGAGAAAGAGAGAGACAGAGAGAAAGAGGGGGGGAGGAGGAGGGAGAGGGGCAGAGAGAGAGGGAGAGAAAGAATTGCAAACAGGCTCCGCACTGTCAGCACGGGGCCCGACTTGGGGCTCAAATCCATGAACCATAAAGATCGTGACTTAAGCTGAAATCAAGAGTCAGACACTTAACTGACTGAACCACTCAGGTGTCCCAAAGCTGGATGTATTTTCACACTCATGTTTTCACACTCGTGATAGGGAAAATTCCCCCTAAGTATTCACGAACTGAAATGATTATCCAACCCCAATGACTAAAATCTTGTTTAATTTGGCATTTCATGTCTGTTGAAAAATAAGGTTTTTTTTTTTTTTTTAAGAAAAATAGCGACTTAAGAATATGTTCTACTATGGATGTGGCTGAAATGTGTTAAAGCCCTTAATTAACCTAGATGTATTGCTGTGTGCCAAAACCAGTAGTTACTACCGAAGCTATAAGGAGCTATGATGAGAAGTAAACTAGAAAGACCCTCCCTTCTGCGAGAAGATTGTATGCCCTGGGCAGCATTTCCGAGATCTGGTGGAAGAGTCTATTTACTCCCTGCTTTCACTAGAAGTCAAAAAGCGAACTCAGCATCTTAATGGAAACAGGTAGAGAAACAGGCACTTTCAAAACCGGGATAGCAGCAAACTAAAGCTCTCTCTTTAAGTAGAAAAATATACGTGCACTGAACAAATTAATAAAAACTACAAGTGAGACTAAAAAGTCCAAGGGAAGGCAAAGCCTAGATATTCAGAGAATAATCATTGATGATGCTTTTTTATTTCAAGTTAATATTTAGGAAAATGACTGAAAATGGAAATATGAGAGAAAAATAAAAACATACCAAATCATATTTTCAAAAGATACCAGGTTTGTGTATGTGTGTGAATAACAGTTACCATTTTGACACTTGGTATTTACTAAATGCTTTATAAATATCTTTGATCTTCATACTAGCAGTACTAGGTAAGCATTATTGTCTTGTTTTATGCACAAAGACACTGAGACTCAGAAATACTAAATCATTTCTTTAAAGACATACACAGCTGGCATTTTGAGGAGATGTCATTGTTAACTTAGACCTGTCTGGATAGGAGTCCATTCTCATGGCATCGCACAATGGATGCTGCCTCCTGAAAATAGTATTTTGAAAGCCAAAATCAACAGTTATTAAGAATTATTCCAAAAGAATGACCTGCTTTGTTGAAAAGATTAACGTTTAATAAGAAATTATACTCGTATGTTAGAAGTTAGCAAAATCCTTTGAAACTCTTACAGTTTAATTGTTACTCTTTTTTTTTTTAAATATTAGGTTAGAGTATCAGTAATTTTAACTCTTAGCTGATGTGGGGGTGGTTACGGAACCCCTTGAGAATCTTAAGAAAAGACCCTAAGAATACACTCATTCACAAATGCTTCATTTAACATCAGAGACTCCACAGCACCTCAAAGTCCCTACAGCCAACTCTCTAGGGTTCTGTGAACACCAGCCAAGGACCCCTCAGTATTGGGTGAAAATACTATTCTAGCTCAAGCAGTCTTGATATAATACTGGTTATTATGTGTCCAAACTGGCAGTTAAAAAGATTTTTTTAATCAACAAATACTAGAAAGTTAAATACGTAACAGAAATTACATGATTAGAAAAAGTAAATCTTTAAGGCATAAAAGATCACTGAGGTCTTAACGAAACAGATTGTATTTATCACTTGGATAACTAAACAGTTTTCCTTTACCTGGGTTTTAATTCATAAAAGCCTAAATACAGAATCTATAGACATGATTTAATCCAAACACCGCCCTCCTATATCCATAGAAACATTTTGCTGAAAGGTTAGTACTTAATAAGAAACTATAAATTAAAAATAAACAAAAACCTGTGAACTTTTTAGTTTAAGCATTACTCCATTTAAAAAAATATTAACACACAGTGACAGTAGTTTTAACTCCTAGTTGATGGTGGGTTTGGAACTTCTTTGAGAATCTGAAGATTCTGGAAAATATACATATACAAATGCTACATATGACCTCAGGAAGTTCACAGTGCCCTGCTGTCTATCTATTTAGCCCTCCAGAGTTCTATAAACAACACTTGGCTATGGAAATTACAAATATAAAACTTTGAACTTAAATGAAATACCGGGGCGCCGGGTGGCTCAGTTGGTTAAGTGTCTGACTCTTGGTTTCAGCTCAGGTCATGATCTCACATTTTGTGAGTTCAAACCCCATATTGGGCTCTGTGCTGACAGTGCAGTGCCTGCTTGGGATTCTCTCTCTGCGCCCCACCCTGCTCACTCTCTCTTCTCTTTCTCAAAAATAAACAAACTTAAAAAAAGTAAATGAAATGAAATACCACACTTGTAATTTTAGTTACATCATTATCAATACTGAGTACACCACAGATGATTTTTAGTAAATAAGAGAACTGGGTAAGACAACTAAACAAAATTGTCTAGATTCGAAGAACTTATTTTTATGTCTTACTACTTTCTCTCTCTACAGTTTCCCCTCTCTACTTACCTGGCAGATAGTGATCTAAGCTATTCCCTCCTCTCAAAACTACCTACTTTTTAAAAAAAGATAACTCTAAATGTAGATGATTGATGGAAGTTTAAAGTAGCCTTGGGGGCACCTGGGTGGCTCGGTTGGTTGTCTCCAACTCTCTGCCCCTCCCCTGCTCACTCTCACTCTGAAAATAAATACATAAACCTAAAAATAAAATAAAGTAACTGTGAACTGGAAATGAGCCCCTACATAATCAAACTCATTATCAATTAAAAGTATCTGTTAGAGTAACAAACTCCAGTTAGCTATTTTTTTCAAATAACATTGTAATTTAAATGACAATAATAAGCACTTTTTAAAAATTTTAACCCATTGCTTTTGAAAGTCAGCATCACCCATTTTCTTTAAATTTGAAAAACATATAACAAAGGTGTATTGGAAATACATTATGGTGTCAGTATATCTTTATTTACATCTCATTCAACTCAATGAGATAAATCCTATTATTCTATTACCTATACAACAGGTAACTTCTTTTTTTTTTTTTTTTTTGAAAAGCAAAATAAATAATTCAGAGTGTTGAAGCAATTTGTCCAAGAACACACAGAATAGTGAAGTTAGGATTTAAACTCTGGCCAGTGAATGCCCCATCTTTCTTCTTCATATAAATCATTTCTAGTTATTGCAAATCCTATTAGCCAATGTTCGATGGGCAACTATTATGTGTCAGACACTTTTCTAGGCACTCTCTAATTTGATAAGAAAGGAAAGGAAAAATAAATAGAAGTCTGAAGCCCATGTGAAAACACTTCAAAACTAGACCAAGTATCAATCTAATTGCTACTTATAGACATTCAGCAGCATAAATGGAAAGTTACTATAATTGCTCTATGAAGATATTTGTATTTTTAAAGATTTTTATGTAGAGGCGCCTGGGTGGCTCAGTCAGTTAAGCGATGACTCGCTTTCAGCTCAAGTCATCATCTCACGGTTGTGAGATCCAGCCCTGCATCAGGCTCCTTGCTGGGCACAGTCTGTTTAAGATTCTCTCTCCCTATGCCTCTGCCCATCCCCTGCTCTATCTAAAAAATAATCAAAATTTTAAAAAGTAAAAATTTGTATGCCAAGGGGATTTATAAATCCCAACATTCCATTAACTAAGCAAACCTTATAGTCCTTTCTATATGCCCACGTGTGCATGCACACCATAAACTTTCTTAACAATCACAGGGGTCCTGGGAGGCACAATCCCCTAAATCAACATCTGCAAGTGAAATCCCTAGTGACCATGAGGATGCACAAAATGATGATGAAGCTACGTGTGTGTATGTGCATGTGTTGGTTTGTGTTTCTCTTTGTTGGACCTAACATTGTCACTATTAATAATGAAATACAGGAGAGAAATATCCACTTGATCTCCATCCTGATTTTCAAGCAATTAGTATTGCAAGTATCCCTTCATCTTACAAAATACCGTGCATGCTCCTGGACATGGCATGAAGGATGCAGGAATAAAACCTCATCCTAACTCACAGATGTGAGTAGTAATTAATAAGGGCACACACGGCTTCCACATTTCCTCCTTGATTTAAAATCAGTCTCCTCTCATTTGGAAGATATGCTCCACGCTGAGTTCCAATTTTCCATCAATAACCAAATACTTGATTGCTTATCCCTGGAATCCAGAATGTAGCTTCTCCAAAGACCCAGGAAGGAAAATAACAGCTGAGCAAGACCCGAACATTTCAAGTGAAAACTTCTACTAGCAGAAGGGATCCACTACATAAGAACTTGAAGAAAATGAAATGAAATAGAAAGGCGATACACTTATAGATTTGACAGAGTCCAATAAACCCCTGTATTCATAGACTCTTTCAGAGACAACTCTGTGCTATAGAGAACGTATTTTATACCTTAAAAGAGCGATTTAAATTAAGCATTTTTTGACTTATGATCTCAATTTTCCAAAGGGGCTGAGTCTATCAAAGAAAGATATTTTCAAATGCTTTTTTTGTTTTTTTTCAAATTGCTCCTCAAACCTAATCAACATGGCGGTTTCTGGAAAGAATTCAGAAATGTTCTCCAACCCTTAATCTGTTTTCATAAAACACATGTCGGTTAAAGATGTAAGGTAATTCTGGAAATTGTGTAGTAATTTCTTTGGAAATTATAAGTGAAGCACAGATGGTAATACACTGCTTTTACAGGATATATTTTTATATGCAGATGATATTATCATGAACCTTGTACTGTACCATTTTTCTCTAACAGGATATTAAACAGTACCATAACAGGCACAAAAGAGAAGAAAAAAACAAAAATCAAAGAAAACCTTAGATATAAATATTTTGCTTGACTGAATTAAAACAATTCAGAATGTGTGTGTGTGTGTGTGTGTGTGTGTGTGTGTGTGTGTGTATAATCTAAGTACTAATTGACACTAGTCGGGATAAAATACCAAGAGTATGCTTATCATCCAATACTATTTCCCACCTCAAATTTCCTAGTGTCTATTATTCAACAGTCATTTATTTAGCTTCTACTAATTCCCAGGCACTCTGCTGGAATAAAAAGTGGACTAAGAATATTAATCTACCTCAAAAATTCTAGGACATGTGAAATGAAGTGAAAAATGAATTAAAGTAGTGCCTTCAACCACATTTACTACTAATGAGAGAGTTGTAACATTTTTCTTTAAAAACAGAGTAAGTTAAAAATAAGTTACTATCTGTGACAAGGAAGAGCAAAGTTATTATTTTAAAGTTAAAATAAATTTCCAGCATATATATTATAAAGAAATGATAGATTATGTTATTCAATACTGGAATTTCAGTGATTTTTATTCAAGTATAATTAACATACAATGTTATATTAGTTTTGGGTGTACAACATAATCATTCAAAAGTTCTATACATTTCTCAGTGCTTGTCAAAATAAATACATTCTTAATCCCCTTTATCTATTTTAACCATCCCCCTATGCACCTCCTCTCTGGCAGTCACCAGTTTGTTCTCTGTATCTAAGACTCTGTTTGTCTCTGTTTTTTTTCTTTATTCATTTTGTTTCTTAAATAATACATTTGCCTTTCTCTGATTTATTCCACTTACTATTAGGTCCATCTTCTAGGTGCATCTATGTTGTTGCAAATGGCAAAATATTCTTTTTTATGGCTGAGTAATATTTCATTATATATATACATATATATGTATGTGTATGTGTATGTATATATATATGTATATATATAATGAAATACACACACACACAACATTCTCCTTATCCATTCATCTATTAATAAACACTTGGATATGAAACACTTATTTTCATATCTTGGCTATTGTAAATAATGCTACAATAAACAGAGGGCCCAAATATCTTTCAAACTAGTATTTTCATTTTCCCTTGGTAAATGCCCAGCAGTGAAATTACTGGATCGTATGGTATTCCACTTTTTATTTTTTGACGAACCTCCATACCGTTTTCCACAGTGGTTGTACTAATTTACATTCCCACCAATTCTGCACAACGGTTCATGTGGTATTTACTGGAATATCAATAGTATTAATATTGCATAGTTATATTTTTATAGATGAGCTAAGATATAACTTTGTCCAAAGGATTGGCTCCCACAAAGCTATCTACACGAGCCTGACACTGTACATGCATCCTCAGGTCTGAAAAGATAATCCCCAAGGGTAATCGGGAAGGGAAGTTTGTTAAAGGCAATATGGTGGGCATGGGCACTACTATTAACAGTGGCTACTCTTAATGGAAGATTGCAGAGTGTTCTAAAGGAGAAGTGCCACTATCTGGAAAAGAAACCCTTTATTCTGTGCTTCTCCCAAACTCAGACAACTTCTCTGTAATAACCAAGAAAGTCTCTAAGACCTGAGAACAGTGCCTTGTAAGTACTGGAGAGAATAAAGCTGCATATATGATTTCAAGCAACCACAGAAAGGACATCTCTGAATATGGCCTACCCCAAAGGTCAGGATGGTTTAAAGACTTGCCCATTAAAGAGAAAAGAATGATGGCACATCTTCCTTAAAGACTCAGTGGTGCTCTGCCAGCAAGGGCCTTGGTAGAGTCAAGATGGAGAGTCCACCCCAGCTTATTACTACAACTGTTGCGCAGGGTTGCCTGAGGGTGCTCTGGAGTTAAGACTATCTGGAATTGATTCCCAGCTTTCCCACTTATTAGTTGCAAGACTTTAGTTAGGCAAGTTTTTCAAATTCTAAATGATCTCAGTTTTCCTGTTTGTAAAGTGAGTATGGCAATAATATTTTATACCTCTCAGAGAGTTAAAAGTGGAATAAGGTAATATATATAATATTCAGCACACTGCCTGGCACATTTGCAAGGTGTTCAATAAATACTGGTTATTTTTCAAGGTAAAGGAGCTATGCCTATGAAGATGACAATTGGAAAAAAGATAGTCAATGCAAACAAATATTACAATTCTGCCATATGCGAGTGAATTCCCTACATTCAGTTGTATACAAAGTAAAAATCTAGGCCCATTACAATGGATAGAGAAAAAGGGAAATGGTGGTAAATAAAGTAAAAAAAAAGGTAGCTAACTTATCCCTGTGCCTGTTCAAAGTGATTAGAAGGTAAAGAGAGAAGGGGAACAAGCCAGTAAGAGTCACAATTGGAGAACTGAAGGAAAAAAAAAGTCATAGGAGCATTTCGAGTACACTTCAGATAAAACTCATAGTAGCCTTAAAACATTTTTTTCTCCTCTTCCCCAGACACCCCATGTAAGGAACAGTGTAAGAAAGCAGATTCATGTAAGCATCAAAGTGCAGACTGGGAGGTAAAAACTGTACTGCTTGTAATTGCCAAATTTACGTGTGGAACAAGAGATGAACCAGAGAATTACAGGCCAATAAACCTGAATTCAATTTAGAAGAAGAAATGGAAAACACGTGGAATCGCCCAGATAACAATCCTTGAGGAAATTCTATAACCGTGCTTCCCAAAGCCAGATCAATGGTTCCGCAGCATTAAAATCACCTGGGGGAAGGGGAGACTTTTTTTCAAAATGCAGAATCTGAAGTTCTACCTCAAACCTCCTGAAATAGACCTTCTGGAGAAGGAGCCAAGGAATCATCGCTTCAGACAAGGTTCTACCGATGACTCATCTACACATTGAAGCTTAAGGCCCATGGCATAAAAAGAAGTGACGGCAAGAGACGATGAACAGAAAATTACTGATGGCTTCTTTTCGATTCAGTGCTACCTATCCTATGATTACCTACATGCATAATGAGTGTTCCATATTGCTTAGTAAGTGATCTCTTCAAATACATGTTACATGGTAAGAGTACACAGTTTGAAAAATCAAATTGAACTTCAATATGATTGTATTTAACTTTAAATTGCATCTGCTGAAATTTTTTATGTTTATTTGAGAGCAAGAGCATATGCACGAGTGGGGGAGGGGCAGAGAGAGAGAGAGAGAGAGAGAGAGAGAGAGAGAGAGAGAGAGAGACACAATCTGAAGCAGTCTCCAAGCTCCGAGCCTTCAGCATAGAGCCGGACACAGGGCTCGAACTCACAAACTGTAAGATCATGACCCAGGCACCCCTGCTGAATTTCTTAAGGACGGACAACTTACAGGTAAAATTGCCTTAGCTCATTTCTAACATTAGATTTATAGGTTGTAAATTGCTTAGTACAAATTTAAATTTTTTTTCTTTTTAAGCTTAACATTTTAAAATCACACCACATGGGGGAAATATAAGGTACAGTTAACTCCATGGGAGAAAAGGTACAAGGCACAGAGGGATAAAGTTGAATTTATTCAGTGAAAAACTCAGTCCTGTTTATCTACACTCTATAGCTATGCATGCATCTGTTCCCAATTTGAAGAGAGTATACCGCAAACACATTAGTGCGTGTTTTTCATGGCTGACCTCTTTTCAGAAAACGAACACATAAAGTCCTGCTTCATGCTTTTGTTTATCCACTTATATCAATATGATGTTTAAGTAAAAAGGCAAAAAGTTAAAGTCCTCCAAACTAAAAATACTTCGATTAATGCAAACACTTTGTCTCTTCATCCTCTATCGCGGTCCCACCTGGAAGCACTAACCCATAAAGGAAAGGATCTCGGAGATGAAGTCCCATGTCCCATCATTCACTTCTTCCCCACCCTCAAAGAATCCTTCAACAAAAGCACCAGCACACACATTCCTATAATACAGACATTAAAGTGAATAATTCTGCATCCTAGTTTGGAAGGTATCCAGATACTACCAAAGCCTCCTGCCACCTAAGAACTGAATCATCACTATCTCATCAGATAAGTCAGTTTGAGGTGACTTAAAATGATATTATTAGACTAGATGTATTGTACCCTGCAATGATAAGTCTTGGGAGAAAATAATTTAGTCAACTGTATTTCAGAAAACAGATAAGAGCCCTTCTTAGTCACAAAGTCATTCCTCTCCAACCTCCTATAATTGAGTCTATAAAGGAGTCTATAAATGATAGTTTATATTACAAACATCAGAACTTGGAAACACACTGCCTTATTTTCTATACTAGTTTTATGGCTGTGCCCCTTGTTTCTCCAGACTATATACACAGCAAAGGCCTTAACATCTACATTTTGTGTCCTAGATATTAGAATTAGAATGCATATTTATATACTTAGGCTTATATTTCTTTCCTATTAAAGTGAACATAAATGTCTGCCATGTTGGGAAATGCCAAAAAGATTCACATTAAAAAGGAAAAAGCAATGCAGACCATATGCTAGTGGCCTCTCTAGAAAGAGTGGCCAATATCTTTATAGTATCAACTACCATTCTTTTACTAAGAAAATTAAAAAAAAAATACATTCTATCAGGAAAAACTGTGATGGGAATTCTATTCTATTCTCCTATCTCATAAATTATCCTCTAAGGATAATTTGTTGAAAAAAGGCTGGATATGAAGGGCTTGTTATTTTAAGAGCCTGAAATTGGAGTAACTCTCCTACCAGCTAATGAAATGCCATCAGTCGCGGGCACAAAAATGACTTCAAAAGAAGGGGTTGATGGGAAAAACAAAATGAAGAATCATAAAGTTTACTCTTTTCTACACATGTACTGTGTAGAAAATACATGGGGAGAATCAGGGGGTTGAAAGACTAATGGAGTATTACTTAAATCGTGATCTTTGCCTCATATGAAGGCATCAACATTTAATACATCATTCTACCCTACCGTGACATAAAAACAATATCATTTATTTGAGACCTAGCTCAATAAAACACTAGGCTTAACTCTCAAAGGGCTCCATCTAATAATGCTACAACAAAGGACAAATATTCTTTCTAGCAACAGTAATTCTTCTAAGGATAATGTGCAGTGGGGGAAAAGTCCTTTCTCAGTGTTCTCTTGTTTTCTCAATATCCCTCCTTCTCATCTCCGCCTCTCTCCATTTTATAACCACAACAAGCCCCACACATAAGGCCTAAAAAAAGAAGAACCCCTAGAGCTTAAGTGTCTGATCTTCTTTACATTTTCTTGGAAGCAGGAAAACAGTTACCTCCCTTTAATATCATTCTGTCTTATTTGCTACAACATTTAAAAATAAAATGAAAATCCCAAGATGTATATAAAAAGCTAATTTCCCAAATAGCTCAGAAAGTTCTTTCAAGATATGCATACATACATATGCTGTATTCTCTATCTTTCCTTTATGAACACACATATATATGCATGGATATGAGATTATGTGTATATAGTTAGAAGTGTTTAATTGTAACATTACAGATAAATTTAAACAAAGATGAAACAAAGATGCTCTTATTTAATAGTGCCCAGAACTGTGATAACTGAATCACAGCTGTGGGACAGCCACCTTTGCTGCCAAGGAAGAAAGCATATCTCTAATAAAATGATTTGAGACAAAATCAATTTGTACAAGTGTGACTTTAGAAGGTATTTGGGAATGTCCTGGTATTGTCTATCCTTTCTCCCCATTAAAGCTGGTTTTTAGGAAATCCATAAATAATAAATCTACACATCAATATTCAAATGACTAAAACGTTTTACTGTTTCACAAGGTATTTTTTGTCAATAGTAGGCAAGAATGCAAATAATAACATTTACCAATCATGATGGTAATTTCTGTAATTTGATCATTGACAACATAGCTGCATGCCCATTTTTGGACACCAGCACACGTCCTCATAAACCCTGGCAAGAACATAGGAGTCCCAAGCCCTGTTTCCTACTCTGGTTTCTACCACAGACTTTCTGTGAAGCCTGAGATGTCCACAACCAGGTCCTCAGATTCCTCATCTAAAAAAGCACTGATCAAAATTATGGTTAAGGTCCTAACATGGAAAAAGAAGAATGGGGGGGAGGGGGGTGGCAAAGAGCAACAGCCTCAGCAGTTTGCTGTCACATCTCAGATAAAATTAGTTGAAGAAGCTTCTGGAACAAAAATTTCTTGAGAGCAAATACCGAAGATGTCCAAAATTTATTGTTTGAGCCCATCAGTAAGCCTCCTGACTTTGTGTTTTTCTCAGTCACACTAGTTCAAAATTCTGCCACATTTATGCTAATTCCTGTGCTCTGTTATACACAGTCATCTGTGCATGGTGACTCTTCTTACAGCTTTTCCATGGAAACTTTACTCATGATAATTGTCTCTACACAGGTAACAACCGTATAACAGAAAACATACCTTAATCCTAACTTATTCAGAGCAATGGAGGGATAATGACAAAGACAAGAAAGGGGAAGAGAAACATAGGAAGATAACTGTGCATATGTGGGGGCGTGGGCAGTTGGAAATGCTGAAAGAAGGGGAAAATAGATTAAAGGGAGAGATAGAAAAGAAAAAAAAAAGAATAAATTAAGTCAGCTATTTAAGACATCTATTGTTGAAGCTCTATCCAACACGCCTTCCCTTTTCTGAGGAAACTACTACTCCCCCACTCCAACTATAGGATTATAGCTGCCATCATGGTCCCACAAAGTATTTCTAGTACAAGAGTAGACAAATGATCCAAACTGGGCTAATGAGAAACTTTCTTTAGGGTTTTTCATAGCAGAGCTCATACTTTAGGGAAGTATATGCATATGGGCAGAGGGAAGATATTTTCTCCAAGAAAAGTGATAAAGAGAAACGGTTGCCAGGTGACAGGAAACCCATACAACATGGAAAAAGACAATCTGCAGCAAGAGAATGAAGCCAAACAACAAAGAGTAGCAAGCGTGAGGGTCAGACAGAAAGTTCTGCAAAGGTCTCAGCTTTAAGATATTTGCAACTGTCCCAGGCTTGCTGGGTCAGCCCTTCCCTGCAATCTGTAAATTACGTTAGTATTTTCCATTAAACCTCCTTTATTGGGCAAGGTGGTTCAAACTGGCTTTCTGTTGCATGAAACCAGGAGTACTGAATAAAAGTCTTGAATAAAATGTCCAAATTCTATTGCAAAATTAACCAATCCATTCGTTGTTTCATTCACAAAACAATTTTGTCCACTCACCACTGTGATATTCATGGAAATAATAGGACTACTAAGTCAGAGATGCAAAACTTAAGGAAACTTTCAAGGAAACTACAAGGAAATAAAATAAAAACCACATTAAAATTGAGGAAAAATAGAAAATGTGGATACCAAATTTCAATATCTTGCCATTTTGGTCATGCTGTGTCCTCACCATCAATCGTTAATTTAAAGGTAATATACAAAGATTCCAGAGTTAATTATCCTGGATAAAATAACTAGGATTTTAAATATTTTTGAGGTTAATTGACAGTTGAAAACAAATAGGTATTTATTTCCTATTTCCTAAAGTCAGAATAAAGACAATGTGCCTAGTGTCATGATAATTGCTTAATACTGCTCTAGATGAACTAGTCAGTACAATTATCCAAAAGAATGAATCAGAGACAAAAACAGGAAGTAAAATTATCTTTAAGTATAACTAATACAACCTTGTGTCCAGACTATTCAAGAGGATATACAGAAGGATTACATGATACAGTATGATGATTTAACAAGGTATTTGGTAATTAATATATAAAAATCAACAGCTTTTCATTTTTGGGGGGAGGAAACATGAAGGTTTGTTGTATTTTTTAAATTCAAGTAGAGTTGACATAGTACTTTCAAGTGTACCCACAGTGATGAGACAATTACTGTATATACATTACAAAATGCTCACCACAGTAAATGAGCATTTTTCTTTACATAAAATTGCCTGGTAAATAGAGTGGAAGTTCCCATTCTATTTTTTTTTTTTTAAAGAGAGAGAGAGAGAGAGAGCAAGTGCATATGCATGTGCAGCAGAGGGGCAGAGAGAGAGAATCCAAGCAGGTTCCACAATCAGTGTGGAGCCTGAAGCAGGGCTTGATCCCACAACTCTGGGATCATGACCTGAGCAAAACTCAAGATTTGGCCATTTATCTGAGTCACCCAGGTACCCCGGAAGTTCCCACTCTAAATAGCAACAGAAAAGGAAAAACCTAACTCCAAATCTACAGAAAGCTGCAAAACACTACTGAGAGGGATAAGCCTGGTATTGTCCCGGGAAGATTTGAATACATCAGTGAAGAAAACTTTACCCAGGAACAAGTTGAATTACTTGTGAACATTAGTATATGAAAAAGGCAGCTTTTAAATCAGTGAGGATGTCATGGATTGAATTACCGATCCCAATCTTTCACTCTTCCTACATCCACATCCTTGGGCTGGCCTCATCAGAGGCAACGTGTATATCCAAACCCCTTAACACTGGGGCTTGCTGTATAACCAACTTGCTTGGGCGAAAGAATGTGGTCAGAAGATACTGCGTGCTAGTTAAGAGGCATCAGCTGCGGCTGCTTGTCCTCCAATGCTTTTACCACCACCAAAGGAACATGTTCCACTTTTCCTCTGGTTCTAAGACCACATGCAATATATACAGCACAGTCGCCCTAGCCTAGCTGTGTGAAACGAAGGTGTCCTGGACCACCCACAAATCCATCAGATAAAATCAAATTTGTCCTAAAGCATTGTTTTTTATAGTTATTAGTTCTCAACAACACCTAAGTGCTATGGAAGAAAGATGTATTACTCAATATACAGTGCCAAAGCACCTGTTAGCCAGTTTTGGAGAAAATGAATTAGAGTCCAATTTTTGTGCTTGCCATCAAAGACTTTTACTTAAAGATTTAAACAGGAAAAAAAAAGGAAACAAAGGAGTGTTTTATTTATTTAAGTTTTTTTAAATTTATTTTTGAGAGACAGCACAATAGGGAGACAGGCAGAACAAGAGAAGGGGGCACAGAATCCAAAGCAGGCTGCAGGCTCTGAGCTGTCAGTGCAGAGTCTGACACGGGGCTCAAACCCATAAACCGTGAGATCACGTTTTGAGCCCAAGTAAGATGCTTAACCGACTGAGCAACCCAGATGTCCCCGAAATGAGTGCTTTTAAAAACACCTTTAAAATGCTGGATACTTCTTAAAGGAGGATACAAAACTAGAAGTCATAATATAAATGACTAATTAATCTGAAAAAATAAATTAGCAAAATCAAAATGTATCAACAAATTCATATTATCACACAGGACAGAGAATGGGTCAACTTTCTTAACACATATAGAATTGTTATAAATCAGTAAGAAAGAGAAGACAAAATACAGAATGGTAGAAATGGAAATCTTTGCAATAAAAAATATAAGTGGATTAAGGTGTTTTTTAAATGCTAAATATTGATATTCATTTAAATTTGAATAAAATTAATTTTTCGCTCATCAGATTAGGAAAAAAAATCTTAGGTAACAGCAGGTGTGCATGGAATCAGCCATGCTCAAGCACTGTTGAAAACTATTAATTTGAAGTATCTTGGGGGTAGCAATTTGTCAGAATTTACCAAAATTATAAATAAATATATAGGCATTAATACAGCAATTACACTTCCAGAAATGTTATTTGTTAAATAAACTCACAAGTGCTTAAGAAAACATATTGTTCTATTGTTTATAATATAAAAAACTTTGAAAATAACTTACTGGTCCAGTGATAATGCTGTAGTTAAATCAATACCACATAAGTTATAACTTACTATGTAAGTATGAAGTTGTTCTTTATGTATGGATATGAAAAATTCTCCAAAGCATCTATTTATGTTAAAAATGTATAGAACATTTTTTTACATTTTATTTAATGTTTTTATTTATTTTTGAGAGAGACAGAGAGAGACAGTGAGCGGGGGAGGGGAAGACAGAGAGAGGGAGACACACAACTGAAGCGGGCTCCAGGCTCTGAGTTGTCAGCACAGAACCCAACGCGGAGCTCGAACCACGAGACCATGACCTGAGCCGAAGTCGGACACACAACCAACTGAGCCACCCAGGAGCCCCAAAAATGTATAGAACATTTTAAATAATTTGTATCCATTAAAAGGAAGAAAGGCAGGGGGGAAGGAAGTATGTGTGTGTCCACTTACAGAATTTCTGGAAGTTATTCATGTAACAAGAAGAAAAAAAAATGAGAAAGTTTTTAAATGAACGGAACCTGCAGCCGTTAGGCAGATGGCTATCTCCAACCAAAAGACTTAGTAAGTCTTGAATTCCTCATATGATGTTATACTAGAAGACTAATTTTTCCTGGTAGATGCAGAAGTGAATAATGGACTGTTTAATATTCAGAAGGTTACATTTTCTCTGCTAAGGAAGATGTAATCCAGACAGACAATACATGTATCAATGAAGGACTGAAGAAAGTCTTCTTTTTCCTGTTTTTATCCTGCCAATTTCCAATGTGTAGGTGTTCAGCAAGAGAAAATCCATCAAATTTTAACATCTCGAGTCAATTCTTCATGGGTCTTCAATATTGTACTTGTTAGAACAATAAACATGGTCTAATTTTAATGTAAGTTAGAAATTCAAATTATTATGTGATTGTTCACTCTCAGGGTTTTACATGCTAATGGATGCAAAAGTTGACAACATATCAACATTCTTCTCATTCATGTAGCTAAAAGAGGGATTGAGATGATTTAAGATGTCCAGGGAAATACAAGTAAAATTGTTTTTGCTCTTTCCTAGAAACTGTCTTGGGAAAGTTGCCATTTATTAATAGTAATAACTACAAATGAAGTTACTGTAGTAGAACAAGGTTATTTTCCTTTATATTTATTTCCCTAGCTGTTTGATACATACCTCTGAAAAAAGTGACCATTTTTTCTTAATGTCAAGCCAATAGACATTTATATAAATGTTACATCAGTGAAGGAAGACAGAAAACACTTATTTATATCAGATATACTAACGTAACATAATGGGGATGACTAGAAAAAAATCTAGAAGTCCCAGCTCCTTACCAGTTAACCACTGATCATTAAGATAGACATACCTTTGATTATTAGAAGCTAAATATTTTTAATAAAGTAACTGAAACAAATTTATAAGGTATAAGTGTTATATTTTCAGCCAGTAAGGGCTAAACGAGTTAAGGCAAAAAACAACTATTGAAATGAGTCAAAAAATATCAGTTAAACTAGAAACTAACACCTATGAAAGGGGATGATATTCATTCATTCCTTCAGCACGTATCTCCTGAGCTTCATACTTTCTATAGGGCAGTGTTAGGCTCATAAAACATAGTGGTAACCATAGGAGATATACTGTCTCATCATAAAGTCATAATTTACTGTGAGACTCAGATATGAATCTATTACACAAAAACCTTGTACAACAGGTTTTTGGTTGGTTTGTTTTTTTTTTTTTTTTTTGCGTTTAACATATCAAATTTAACCATATGCTCCAGGGAAACAGAAAAATTATTTAATTCAAATCCCCTCAAAATTTCTCTTCTGGTAAATATAAGTTTGGCCCACATGGTGTCAGAGACAGGAAGACCAAAACTCAAAGGCATAGAGAAACAAAAGAAGTTGATACTTGGCTTCTGAGTGTCCATGTGCCAAGTCTTAGCAATTAACAAGCCATTTAATGGATTTTCAACAATAATTTTAAAGTGAGCCTTCTGTCTTACATACATACATCAGTATGCAACTTTGAAATAAGACAAAAAACTCTGTGATTATAACTATGAAAGATACTTTGAAGAATAAGTAGTAGAAAAGGTTATTTTAAATGCAAAATGGGCTCTTTTTCTGGTGGGGGTGCAGATGGGAATTAGGGAAGGCTAGGTATCAAAGGATAAGAACAAGGGTAGGAAAGAAATGAAAGACTTAAGCATTTTAATGAAGACTTAAGGTATATGGATCTTGGTTACACCCAGGAGGAAACAGAGAAAACAGAACAGCTACTTAACGATAATTCTCAAAGTTTGATCCAGGAACCTCTGGGGGTCCTAAACCTCTTACAGGAGTCTGCTAGGGCAAAATTATTTTAATATGATGTCATTTATCTTTTCACTGTCATTTATTTGCAATTGACACTGCAGTGGACCAGAGGCTACATGATTTACAGCATCGTAAGTGTAAATACAGATATGAATGTGAAAATCCAGCTGTCTTTTGTGAAGCCAAATGATACAGGTCTTGGCAAAATGTAAAACAATGTCTTTTTTTGACTATTGTTTTTTTGTAAAATTTATTTTTCAGAAAACTGTTTACCACTTATTTTAATAATTTGATTACAGTGTGCCTTGCTTTAGTTTTCTTTGTGGTTTTGTGTGTGTGTGCACGCACGTGTGCTTGGGATTCACTGAGACTCTTTGATCCATGACTTTATATTTGTTCCATAAAATAAGGGAAAGCTTTAGTCATTGTATCTCCAAAGAGCCTTTCTGCCCCCTCCCTGTTCAAGGACTCAAATTACACATATATCAGGCCACCTGAAATTGTCCTCTTTATCCTATGTGCCACTAACTTCATAAATTTTCTTTTCTCCCTATGTTTCACTCTGGATAACTTGTAATGCTGACTTTAAGCTCACTTTTTTTTTTCAGTAATGTCAAATCTGCTATAAATTTCAAGTGTATCTTTAATGTCACATATTATAGTTTCAATCTCTACAAATTCAATTTGAGTCTTTTTTAATATCTTCCATGTCTCAAGTTTTTGAACAAAGAATACAGTGGTAATAACGGTTTTAATAATCTTATCTGCTAATTCCAACATCTGTGTCACTTTTGGATCACTTTAGATAGATGCTTCTCCTCATTATGCGTGGTGTTTTTCTGCTTCTTTGCATGCTTGGTAATTTTTTTTTTCAATTGAATACCAGACATTGTGAATTTTAAACTGCTGGGTGCTGCATATTTTTGTATTCCTGTATATCTTATTGAGCTTTGTTGTGGGAAGCAATTAAGTCACTTAGAAACAGTTCGATCCTTTCAGGTCTTGCTTTTAAGACTTTTTACGCAGAACTAGAGCAGTATTCAGTCCAGGACTTTGCTCCCGCTATCGGGGCAGGATGGTTGTGAGTAATCTCGCCATTGTCCTATAAATGATGAGGTTTTCAAGTGTGGCTGATGGCAATGGGCACTATTCCCAGCCCCATGTGAGCACCAAACATCATCCCCTCTGATCCCCTTAGGTTATTTCTTTCCCTGACCCCTAGTTGTTACTTCACAGGAATGAGCAGATTAATTCTCAACTAAATATTCAAGGGAACTCTCTGCAGACCTCCAGTGTGTTTGCTCTGTGTAGTTCTCTCCTCTCTGGGATTCTAACCTGTGCATTCTTACCACCTTGGTCTCATCATACCCCCAGCTGCATCTCCTTAACACAGAGAGTCTGCCTGATTAACCTGGGTTCTGCCTTTCCTGTACTATTGCCTGGAAGCTCTCTCAAGTCGACAAAATGAGACACTTATAGGGTTCACTTTGTTTCCCATTTCTCAGGGATGACTGTCCTTCATTACTTGATGTCGAGAGACTTGAAAGCCATTTTTTCATAGATTTTGGTTATTTCAGAAGGTAGGCTAAATCAAGAGCCTATTATTTATCTTGCCCCATTATCCTTTTCTTCTTTAATCTTACAACAAGCCATGAATTGGGTATTATTATCTCTACTTTACACATGAAGAAATTGGGGCACATGGTCAATAACTTGGCTCACTCAAGTTCACTGTGCTTGTAGAGATTCAGCTAAGATTTTCTACTCATTTCTTCAAAAGTTCTTGCACATAGCCATTATGATATACTGCCTCTAAGGGAGGTGAGAGAGAGTTGAATGAATATTTAACACTGAGAAATTTTATAAAATCAGCTAACCGGGTTGCAAATGGGTTCGGAAACAGTTCTCCTTGAAAGGCTAATCAATGAACTAAGTGAGCCCTGAAACCTATACACTGCAATGAGAGTAAGAACTGAAGATGTTTTTTCAGTCTTTCATCAACCACCAATTTGTAAGTTTCCATTCCCTCCACAACAAAGACAATGATCAGATATCAAGTCTATTCTCAAACAGTGAGGAGGCACTAACTTCTGAAGCACCCAATCTATCTCCAGATTTACCTATCTCTGAGAAAGGTTTCATTTATATTACAACTAAATATATTAGAAATAATAAAATAAATTGGTTTCCTTATAGCTTCTACTCAACTGATGCAACATATAAAAATAACAAAGTCCAAAACTCCTAGAACATGCCATTCAGTAGCTGTTTACATACATATCCTTCTCCTGCAGGAAAATAGAACACAGACCTGACATAGGCTTTCCTTTACATTTTCTACAATGTTCTATTCTTTTCATCTTGGAATACAATCAAATCTTCCTAAAACTTTTGAAAATCACATTTAACGTTAACTGCAACATGGCAAATAGTTAAGGAAGGAAATATGATTACTTTTATATGTAATTTAAGGTTATGCCACACTTATTTTTTATTTTTATTTTCTTTAGAGGGAAAGCGCTCCACCAGGGAAGAGGGGCGGAAGAAAGAGAGAAAGAGAGAATGAGAATCTTAACCAGGCTCCACACACAACACAGAGCCCAATGCTGGGCTTGATCCCATAACCCTGGGATCATGACCTGAGCCAAAATCAAGAATCAGATGCTCAACTGAGTGAACCACCCAGGGGCCCCAAGATTATGCCACATTTAATATTGTTTGTAAGTAAACATAGGTCACCAACTTTCTAATGAGTTAAAATTCATAAAGAGCATTCAACAGTAAAACCACTGAGCACCAATATACTGAATCTTGAATCAACAAATCAAATCAACAGCAACCTATTCAGTTTTCACTTTAGGCAAGATTCTGCCTAGGGTAGACCTAGCACTTTCATTATGTATTGATTATCTCTTTTAAGTAGGAAATACAAAAGATGTGAACAATGGAACTGGACCATACTGTCTTCTTGGGAAATTGGAAATTAATATTTGCCTATACATATCTACTTAGTTGAGAGGCTGGGCTCCTGCAGCCAGCTTGCCTACTTTGATTCTGGGCTACTCCAGGAGATTCAGAGCTACCTGGCCTTGGCAAGTTCCTCAACATCTTGGTGTCTCAGATTTCTCATTTGTGAAAGAGAAATGACAGTATTAACTCACAAGATTGTAATGAAATGTAAATGAGTTAATATATATGAAGCACTTAGAACACAATCAGGCGCTCAGCAAATCTTTAGCAAGTGCTAACATTTTTTATCATTAAAATAAGGTATTCAATAAAATCAACTCTATGTATATTTGTTTTATTGGTTATTTGGACCTTGTCTAATTAGAATATAATGCCAGCACATAATTGTTTCTAAACTCTGGACATGGGTGGGGATGAAGACACTGAGATACACCCTATTCTTATTGAAGAAGATTGCTTGACATTTTCTCAATGTTGTCATTACAAAACCTGTGCTATAGGCAAACAGTAAAGATCACAAATCAGCTTTATGAATGGTCAAAATAAGGCAAAGACTGGTTAAGTAATTTGCTTGAGTCACCCATGGAACAAACAATTTCACTCAATCCACACGCAGGAGCAAATCAGTAAGTTTTATGAGTAGAGCTCTTAATAATATTAAAACACTCAGGGGTGCCTGGGTGGCTCAGTCAGTTGAGCCTCTGACTTTGGCTCAGGTCATGATCTCACAGTTCATGGGTTTGAGCCCCGTGTTGGGTTCTGTGCTGACAGCTCGGAGCCTGGAGCCTGCTTCAGATTGTGTCTTCCTCTCTCTCTCTCTCCCCCTCCCCTGCTCACACTCTGTCAATCTCTTTCAAAATATAAATAAAAATTTTAAAAAATCTTAATATTAAAACATAAAAAATCCAAAAATGTTTTATCGGTAACTGGGAGGAAGTTTTCGTAATTTGTTCTCAATTTCATACAAATCATGGAATATATATTTGACTCTGGAAGATATTTGAATCTGTTCTTCCTTATTCACAATGAAAGAGGGGTGCAAATGTGGCTTTCCATGAAATTTTACCCAATTTTCAAGCCTGGTGTCCTGCAATAAAACTAAAATATAGGGGCACCTGGGTGGCTCAGTGGGTTAAGCGTCCAACTTCAGCTCAGGTCATGATATCATGGTTCGTGAGTTCCAGCCCTGCACTGGGCTCTGTGCTGACAGCTCAGAGCCTGCAGCCTTCTTCAGATTCTGGGTCTCCCCCTCTCCCTGCCCCTCCCCCACTCGCATTCTGTTTGTCTCTCTCAAAAATAAACATTAAAAAAATGGGGTGCCTGGGTGACTCAGTCCGTTGAGCCTCCAACTTTGCCTCAGGTCATGGTCTCGTGGTTCATGAGTTCCAACCCTGCACTGGGCTCTGTGCTGATGGCTCAGAGCCTGGAGCCTGCTTCAGGTTCTATGTCTCCCTCTCTCTCTGCCCCTCCCCTGCTCATGCTCTGTCTCTCTCTCTCTCAAAATAAATAAACATTACAAAAAAAATTTTTTTTAAAAATTAAAGTATAAAGTCCCTCAAGACGCTAAACTAGAAGAAACAAGTAGGACCAAGAGGAGTGACTGCCTAGCACTTGTGTAAAGAGGGGATGGATGCACAGCCATTAAAAACCCCAAACAAATTCAAGTATCTAATCACTATAAACAATGACAAACTATTAACACATGGTAGAGTTCAACTGTGAAAGTTCCCATGGAAAAAATGCCTCCACTGACACCACTCAGAGTTTGACTCTGCATCAGCCTCTGCAGAGGCTCATGCCTGCATTCCACTGACATCACCTCAGGTGCGTGCAATTTGGGGACATGAAATAAAGTTTATAAAAGTATCCAGCTTCCCTTAAAAAGGGGCAGTTTATTTCCCCTTAACTTAAGCATGACTAAAACAAATACTGCAAAATTCCATTCCAGTGAGTAGTTTATTTGGTCATTTCAATACATCACTCTAAGGACTATTTCTCCTGAGACTATCTGTGAGGCCATGGCTTACTTCATTTATCTAGGTTTCATGTAACTGACCAGATTAAAAAACTTTTTAAAAATCTGAATGATACTTGTGAGGAAATTATAATATCTTAATTAAAGGGTGCTTTGCCCCATACATTAGTGACTGCCTCCATCCACCAAAGGTCGTATTATAATCCGCTCAACTGAAAACACATCTGAGGTCCCTATTTAAAGAGAAAACAGCTTCACACTTTTGTGGCTCATTTCATACATAATTTAAAAAAGAATAATAGGTAGGGGTGCCTGGGTGGCTTAGTGAGTTAAGCATCCGACTTTGGCTCAGGTCATGATCTCAAGGTCCATGAGTTTGAGCCCCATGTTGGGCCCCGTGCTGACAGCTGGGAGCCTGGAGCCTGTTTCGGATTCTGTGTCTCCCTCTCTTTCTGCCCCTCCTCTGCTCGCACTTGGTCTCTCTCTCTCAAAAATAAATAAACATTATAATTTTTAATAAAAATAAAATAAATAATTTAAAAATAATGGGTAAAACCTATATTTTGCAATCCATTTCCATGGAAAAACAAGTATTCAACAAGGCCCCATGGTAAACATTAAAAAATAAGATAACTTTAGTCTCACAAGCTTTTAAAATTGGATTTTTGCTACATATAACCAAAAAGGCAAGATCAAATTAAATTTACCCCACCTCTCATCCGTAAGACTAGAATTATTTCACTAGTCATTTTAGTTAAAATGAAAATACCAAAAGCACTTGCAGTCACTATAATGTATAGTTTCTGATCTAGTCTACACCTAAAAGCAAGGGATATATAAAGCAGTCCTGCATTATAACATTCATTGTCATGCTGTCATGCCCAAAACTCCTGGCCTCCCAGAAAAGTGCTAATTTCCTTCTTAGTTCATCAAATATGTAATCATTGGTGCCAAGAGGCTCTCAATATAGCTGCCTCACATCTTAAATCATAAGCCATGTGTTCATTGATTTCTTGCAACTTTCTCTGATTGGCTATGAATCATTTGAAGGCATGTGACTGTATCTAGTGTCCGTGATTTTAAACCAAATTCTTCTACTCCATTGGAGTCTTTAAGCAGCTCAATGGCTCCCTCTAGCCTCCTTTTCTATACTACACCCACAGATCACATTTAATCAAAGGTCAGGGGGCCACAGTGGGATTTTTCTTATTCTGTTGGCTAAACTTCTGTTAAGAGGCTCATCAAGATATTCCACTAATCCAAACCCAAGGATGCACGATGCCAAACGACTGTGGTGAAACACTAAGACAAAAAACATCCACTCAGAGTGCTAAATGACAGGAAGCAACAATCAAATATGGTTTTATGAACCTCAAAATCTATAAATAAATTTCCCATTAAAAAGAAAAAGAAAGCAAATGAAAAATTGGTATCACACACACTATTACTTAGTATTTTATCCTTTTAGCGTGGAATATTTTTGCTGTTCACATAAGCTGTATATTTTATAAAACAAATGGAATCTGATTTTCCACATTCAAAATCAAAAGTATTATGAAGAATAAAAATAACCCTCCAAGAGCCATGTGCCAAAATTATTTTCCACAAAGGGTAGAAAGGATATATGGTATAAGACTTCATTTCACTACAAAATATGTGTATATTTTTTATAGATAATAGATTTGAAATATGAGACCCTCTCCCCCCCTCAAAAACCAAATCTTTATCTTATTTCAAATTGCCTTTTTAAGACTGAAGTGCCAACTTACAGATGATACATATTTTTCGAAATAACATCAAGCCACGTTTTTAATATTAAAATTTTAAAGTATGCTACCTTGGCCGAAAATTGATTTTGAAATTACATATAATTTGCTACTGCTGCCAGTGTTTTTATTACTCAGCAGAAGGCTAGGATTATTTTCAAAATGGAACACCCTGTGTCACTACAGATGATAACAAATGTTAGAATTAAGTTGCACATTCTGCATGTTTTCATGATATCTACTTCAGGAAAAAAAAAATCTCAATACTACCTTTGGGATCTAATTGCCCCCAAATTTACACAGTAAATATGTACAATTTTCCTCCTTCGTCTATATAAATTAAAGCTTGGAGGCTAAACACAGTAGGATTTCAAAACTCATGGAAATGTCTTTAGTGATAGTTTAGTTCAACTTTTGTATTTGCAGATGACGGCGTTAAAGAAATGACTTGTCCAAGATCAAAGCTGTGTTAGTACAAGAACCAAAGTTAAAGCAGACATCCCTTGACCTCTGTCCTAGGGCTTCATTACATTGCCAGCTACCTTCTATTCCCAGTGTTAGAAGGGCAAGATTGTTGCTTTTTAAAAAAATGTCTTTGTCGTTACAGAAACCATTTTTTTAAGTGTTTATTTATGTTTGAGAGAGAACACAAGTGGGGGAGGGACAGAGAAAGGGAAATAGGATCTGAAGTAGGCTCCAGCTGACAGCAAAGACTGAGGCGATGGGGTTTGAACTCATGAACCAGTGAGATCATGACCTGAGGCGAAGTAGTACCCTTATCCGACTAAGCCACTCAGGCACCCCAAAAATACTTTAGTATCTTTTTCTGGCCCTTTAATAGTTCCCCCCCCCCTTCCTCTATTAATTAAAAAAAAAAAAAAAGACTTTTATGTTCTGGATTTGGGGTATAACAAAAACCTGGCCTAAGTTATATATTGAATCCCACCTACTGCAGATAGGAAGCACACCGGCCTTGAGCCAATTAAAATAAACAGGCCCACTGAATTATAAGGCCTATTTATTTTCCATGGTATTAGAAAAGATGAACAGATTTCTGTAAACTTAGTTTTATAAAAGAAGGTGTGAGCTGAACTTGACATTCTATGATAGTAACAGATGACAAGACAAAATGTGCAAATCATATTCCTGAACTAAACTGTCTAAGAAAAACCCACGGGAAGAAAATGTACTGATGTTAGTGGTTGATATTCAGTATATTATACTTTTTAAAAATGAAAAAGGTATTAAAATAAAATTTTCGTGGACCAACTAATATGTCTTAACCTGACAGACTTTTATGTAATTAGATGCTACCACGACAATTTACCCTTGAATCAGCATCCTTTTTTTTTTTTTACTACTCATAATGATATCTGAAAAGTATTAAGTGTTGCACCATGTGAAGGCATGTTCCCATCTATCCATCAGATCTAATATGATCTACATATATTCATTTAATCATCAAAACAACTCTATGAGGCAGGTACTATTAGTATCCCCATTTTACAGATATGTACAGTGAGGCTCGGAGGTTAATGAATTAGTCCATTATTAACTTAATAATTAACTTATTATTAAGTAAAAGAGCCGGGATTACAATCTAGCAATCTGGTGCCAGAGTATGTGATCTTAATCATTATACTACTCCAAAATAAAGAACAACTTCATGGCTATAATTATACTCACAGATATTTAAAATAAATTGTGACAGAAAGTAACATAAAAAATGAGTTTCTCGGGGCGCCTGGGTGGCGCAGTCGGTTAAGCGTCCGACTTCAGCCAGGTCACGATCTCGCGGTCCGTGAGTTCGAGCCCCGCGTCAGGCTCTGGGCTGATGGCTCAGAGCCTGGAGCCTGTTTCCGATTCTGTGTCTCCCTCTCTCTCTGCCCCTCCCCCGTTCATGCTCTGTCTCTCTCTGTCCCAAAAATAAATAAACGTTGAAAAAAAAAAATTTAAAAAAAAAAATGAGTTTCTCAATTTGAATATACATGCTGAAGGGTCAGAAAGTTCCTGAAGGAGCTAAAGAAATCTTTTTTCTTTTAACCTTGAACAAATTTAACTAATTCATTCAAATGTCCCATGGCTTTTTTTTTGGGGGGGGGGCTTGAAATAATTCCAAATGGTCATTTACCAAATATTCTGAACAGGTACACTTGGAGTGTTTGGGATAGGTCAGGCAGTGAAATATATTTACATAAAATAATTGATTAATCCAACTTCAGAGAAAAGAATTATACCACTGAACAAGTACATTAAAATTTTATGTTCATAACCTGAAATAGCATGAATAAGAAAAAGTAAAAACTTTAAATCTGCCACTTTTAACTTGACTCCAGAGATTTAAAAAGCTGTTATTGAACCCAACTCTATCCTTACTTGATGGCAAAGAAGATACTGAAAGAGGAAACCCAAGTGTATAGACAACGATGGACTTGGAAAGTTGTTCTCTGTGGACTTCTCAGGGGAATAGTAAGAGACATCCTACCTGGCTAGCACACACTCATCTGTAAGGGTTCAATGAATAACCCTACATCTGGGGAACTTGACCAGATAACTCTGAACAGAGAAAAGGATAAGGTAGGACACACAGGAGAAGCTGTCTTCTGATCTCCTGGTCATAGTTTTTGGTCCTTATGAGCATTCTGAACAGCCAGCATTCCTACTTTGTCTTGGAAAGCTTGAATCTTGCAATAGATAAAAAACCTTTATGAATCAGTCACACAGCCTCTGTTCTTGCCCAGTAAAAAATACTACAGGGGGAATTATGGGATGTAATCAGAACAGTCTCTTATTCAAGGGGGCTGACCAGATCACAGCATGAGCAAATCACCTTCCATGAGGAAATGAAATAATGCACGTTGATTAAACAAGTAGAATGCAAGATATATGAAAAAAGTAACCCCAATATATGACATTTTAAAATCTATAAAATATATCTTTAATCTCTGAAATGCCTCATCACCAATTACTGCCAAGTTTAGATGTAGTACAGAGCTACTCCAAGTAAATTCTGACCTTTCAAGTAGATTCAGATAAACCTGATAAAGGTGAATAAATACTAAATCAGTTAAAGAAACATACTGTAGGAAGAATGTAGGAAATGGTTACACTCATGATTCACAGTACTCGCCATAAAATATCTTATTTAAAAAACATAGAATCTCTCTTCTTTCATTAATTAGGACAATAAGATCAATTTTTGTTTTATATTTGCCACAAGAAAGTAATCAACTTCTTATGCTTTGATATGTGCATCTTTCAGAGTATCACATCTTTATTTTACCACTCAATTGGCTTAAAATAATTTTCTGCATTAGAAATGTGTGTGAATGTTTAAAAAACAATAAACAATATGTTGCTAATATATTTAACATTGACAAAGTTGATGATGAAAGTTATTACTCTCGTGAACTATATACTATCTCAAATTTCATAACAAAAATGCTTGCAGAGTACAAAAAATCCCACAAAAGTTAAAAAATAAAGAGCCTCAGGATCATGATATTACCCATAAGAACATTATTTTAGAGACAATGTGATTTTTTAGAGCACAGACTTTCAATCCTAATTCTTTGTTAACAGTGTAGCTTCATGTGACCAATGAACACCTCTGATTGAGACTGCTGTCCAATGATTGGAGTCTTTGACTTTTAGTTAACATTAGCAATATACTTCTTTTGAATTGTGGTAATGACTTACACACTGTAAGGCCCACAACCCCCAAAATGGGTCCAAAAGTGTACAAAAATCTTTAAACAAATAAACACTGAAAATTTGGCATAAAAAAAAAAACTGTTCTACCCAAAATATATAAGGAGATGAATGAATTGAATCTCTTCCATACACTACTTCTGGTAGTGTCTGACCCTTTCTTAGCTATTGAGATGTTCCTTTTGCTTCTTAAAAACAAAAACAAATAAACAAAATACAGTCTTTCTATGTCACAGGCTTCCACCAGCATATTAAGAAATATCTCCTGCTCTGATCACTGAAAATCCCAAATGCTTATAATCTTACAAATAAGCAGGAAAGAGTTAACATGAATATTTCTACTCAGTCCCCACACCTCCAGGGGAAAATATGTTTTTAAACCTTAAAGTATAGGGATAAAAAGTACAGTGTTCCCATCAATTGTGAAGTTCAGTGAGGAATAAAGCATTGTAATTTCAGCTGTCAGCATAAAAAGCATCTCTCAGAAGCTTCGTTCCAACTATAATAACTTGGTGTGCTTGCTAGGAAAAAAATTTATGATCATATGAGCTTCATGCATGATTGATACCATTACTGTTTATTTTAAGACTGTCCTTGAGAATCAATCAAATAAAGCATTTCCAGTGTTTGTTTTGCAACCAAGAATGAAGAACACAATCAGTGCTTTTCTAGAGAAGATGTGACTGACTCGTCTCCCTATTAGAGCTTCCACCAAAAAGAAATATCTAATAAAGGTGAATCAGGCAGAAATTCATGTCAGAAAATATCCTGTCTTCCCATGTTCTTTACAGTATGTGGAAATAACTAGCAGCTACTCTTAGGATTAAAAAAGAAAAATAATGGCTATCATTACACATAAGGAAGTATATAAACCCAACTAAGAATATGCTCAGTGCTTAAAAAACTAACTGGAAATAATACAAACTATGAAGCATAATCTAATCTAATTTTCATCAGAAAATTTCCTATGTATCAAATAAGGCTTTTAAAGTCTCAGATGGCACCAGCCTCTTATCATTCATAAATATTTGCATGGTGTAATAAGCACGGATGAAATAACTTAAATACTCTAAAAATGGGGGAAATAACTCTTTTTTCCATGAACCATTTTTCACATATATCTTGAAGAAAAGATCATGAAAAATTAAAATGAAATACTTTTTTAGTAAAATTAACTTTTCTTGCATAATATCTGATTGAACTGCCTAAGGGATTCAAACTAGAAAGAAATACAATAGAATTTATGCGTAGCCTAAAAAAGGAAACCTAATAACCACCCAAACACTGATGGTATCCCAACAATGTATGAAAGCAAATCTAAGACTTTGCCAAAGCAAGTAGCCATCAATCCAGACTCTCCCTTCTACTCCACAGTGAGCAAAATAAAACCAAGCACTTACTTTCGCCCACCTTCCCCAAGCCCCACCTTACCACCATCACCACCAAACTGAAGCAATGCGCCCTTCTGTTTATAACATACATAAGAGCTTGCCACTTTCATTCCTTCAGTCTATGAACTAATTACTCCTTCATTTCAACATTAAATTATCTCTTGATTTCAGTGTTACATAGAAAAATCGATCTGTGCCATATAATTCTAAAAGTTCAAATTTGCAATCGAGAGAAATTCTGGACTTTCAGCCCCTTTGCATCTCTCTTTTTATTCAGAAAAACAAAGTTGTATTTTTCAAAAGGTTAAACAGTTTTGGTTTGCAAACTGGGGTTTCTGTGTAATATAATCATACATAACATCTGTAAACTTCTTCAACTCTTGATAATGGTTCTTACTTTTCCAAATACTTTCTCTACCCACCATGACTTATTACATGGAGTCCTAGGAACAGTTTGTATAAACACAGGGTTATATTCAGAATATGGCCTCACACATGGCATTTATTATGCACACTTTGTATATAAATCTGTTACACGAAACATGTTCAAATGCTGTGCAACAGGTCCTGCTATTGTGTAAACACACCCTCCCAACAAAATGACAGTAAGCTTTAAAGAATCAACAATATTTTAAAAATCACATTATTCTTCAGAGACTTAATCGTAATTCTTTTGAGATGTCAGAAGACAGAAGACCTAATCAAAAGGAATCTATTTTACTAAAACCTTCTTCCTGTCTTTGTATTCCACCGTGTATGTTATAAACTGGAGTTAGAGCCCAGGCGTATACACATTTCCATTGATTTACTGCACATTACTGGCTTTAGTGCTGAGTTGATGACAGGAAGAGTACTTTGGCAGAGGTCTGACAAGTCCTTATCCTCAAGTTCCCTTCTGCTTTATGTCTGTCTGTTCCCAAAGCTATCAAAGTAAAGCAAATGACAGACTAAAACCTCTCGGTTTTGCCATGAGAGTGTGAAATCAAATTAAAAACACACCTCAGAACTATTACATTGGGCCACGTTTATTTTCAATTGGCGGGGGGAGGGGAAGAGAAGACACTTTAAAAGAGATGGATTTCACGTCCTCTGTGTAGCCAGATCTAGTTACAGTGTATTGAGTTATGTCTAAATGAGAAAAAGACTCTGTCTAGTCAAGTGTTTTATCACAAAGTAATGTTATTAAACATATCAAGTATTCCCACGCTCTCCTCCAGATTCTTTGATTTTAACCTCCTTTGTTAGGCACAGAACACGGGGAGAAAGATTTCAGGAACAATACCAAGACAGCACATGATGCCAAGCAATGAATTCTGTATTTCCTGAACAGTTTTTTCCTCACAAACTCAAACTGCTTTACACGTTTGCTATATGTAGGACTTCGCCTTTTCCCTGGGTGACAAGCATGGACCGGCTACAAATGTATCTCCGAGCGCGCAGCATCGTGCTTTGTGCTGCTGGGGATAACGGATTCTCAGTCTCGCGCGCATCCATCACCTAAGACACAGGGAAACTCAACCAGGGTCTCGGCGGCTACAAGGGAAACAATGTGTTGAGACCTTGGCTGCTCAGAGCTACCAGGATCCCAGGAGTGAACGAAATGTTTCAGGGAGCAGCTCAGGCAAGGGGGAAGGAAGAAGGCTCTCATACTCTTACCTCCACATTGAAATACTGCTCCGTTCCGCAGACGGTAGCACATAAAATCCAAAGCAAGGTTTGCAAGAAAAATACCCCCGAATGATGCACGAAATCCAACCGTCTTCCAGTGCTGAATGTGAGTAAGATCATAGTGAACTGTGCTTCAGTGGATGGACGAGCTCCCCTTCGTTTTCTCCCTCTCTCCCTCTCCCTCCCTCCCTGGTCTCCTTTCAAAAAAAAGTCCTCCGGGTGGGTAAGGAGCTTGCAGGTTCACCCACAGCCCGGCAAGGGGAGGAGACTGAGGGCCCAGCACACGGCAGCCCCCGAGAAGCAGCGGCGGAGGCAGGGTCAGCAGCTGCCTGCATTCACCATCCTCGGGGGCCCGTCACCGGGAACGTGGCGCCCAAGTTCACCGGCGGTTCCGGCTCAAAGCGCCGAGTCGCAGCCGCAGCAGCAGCCGCCGCCGCCGCTGCCGCCGCCGCCGCCGCCTCCTCCAGCCCGTGCGTCCTCCTCCTCCTCCACCTCCTCCACCGCCCACTCCGCCGCCGCCGCTGCCGCCTCCTGCTTCTGCGGGAAGGGCCTCCGCCGCTCCTCGCTTCTCGCCTCTGCTTCTCCTTCCCTCCTCTCCTCGCTCCCCTCCAGAATGTTCATCCGTAATCTACATAACTCCTCCTTCCCGGGGTCTGCCTGACTCTCGGGCCCTCAGCGCGCGCGCGCACACGCACACACACACATACACACACATCAGCGCGCGCGCACACATATCTGCACATGAGCACACACACAACTACACACGCGCACACACACACACACACACACACACACACACTCGCGAGCGTGCGCGCCCTCTTCTTCTTAAAGGAGACGGCTTGTAAAGGGGAACAGCTACTGTACCGCGCACTGGAAGTAGCCAGACCTCCAGAAGGGCCCTGGATTGGGATGAGGTTCCTTAACATACCGCCCACCCCTCAGCTGCGAGACGGGAACCCGGGAACCTGGGCGGTTCCATCCTTTCGTCTCGCCCACCCCCTCGCGAGCATCTAGAAACAAGTGCGCCCCTCCCCGCCCGGAGACTGGGTGGGGCTCAGGCTGCGGACCCCGGCTTGGGCTGGGGAGTGGCCCAGGCCGGATCCCGGAGGGCGGCCCGCCTCGCCAATCAAGCGTCCCTGGAAGGTCGGAGGGCGCGGGGAATCAGAGGGAGCGCCCGAGTCGCTGTGCGCCGTTTGGGCGCTCGCGTAGGTTGCCGGGCTGGTCGAGTTTGGGCAGCCTGAGATAACAAGTACCGAGCGTCCAAAACTTTGTTGGGGTCCACCGACCGAGCCTGTGGCCTGTTGTTTCCCTGACTCTCTTCTACCGTCACAACACCCCGCCTTTCCCGGCTCAGGGAGTAGGCACGGGATTTGGGGGTCGGTGTCAAGTCGAATTACAGAAGCGGGAAGAAAATGTTCACTTTCCGAAAATGTTCTGTCCAGTGGACGTACGTACGCACTGCGACCCAGAAGAGGTGGTCCCGCGTGTTAACAAAACATCGGCTAGGGAGGGCGGGGGCGCTGGAAAGAAACCTCGCTGCGAGAGCGAGGGTAGGGGCTGGGGAAGAAAGGAGGGGGAGCAGCCTGAGGAAAGGCGAGTAAAGCAGCTGGCAAGGGCGGGAGGAAGAGGCTGCGCGCAGACCGAGCGGGGGAGAGGCTGGCGGGAGCGAGGAGAGCTGCAGGCAAGAGGAGGAGGCTGCTGGCAAGCAGCACAGGAGAGCTGCGGGCAGGGGAACTTCAGAAGAGGCTGCCAAAAAGGACTCGGAGCCTCAGCAGTGTGAGGCAGTGGACAGCGGGGGCAGCAACCACCAGCCCTTGGCAGGTGATGCTTTGGCTGCAAGAGAAAGGGGGAAGGGAAGCAGGCAGGCATCTGCTTGGGGGCCGTGCCAATAAATGTGCTTCTCCTTGGCAGCCAGCAGAGGGGAAGAGGAGCCCACGGGAAAGCGGTGCAGGCAAGGTTGAGGATAAAGGCTGCTCCAAGTGTGACAGCTTCCTCGGTGAGATGGAAGACAGAATTGACAAGGCAAATTTCATGGGTGAGTTGATAAAGCAAGGAATAGGACTGCAAGAGGTCATATTTGGTAAGCAGATGAAAAACGCTGGAAAACGCTTTGCCAAAAATTGCTCGGGACTGTAATAATTTGTATCCTAGAGAGAAACACAAAAAAGCTAAGGAATAGGTTTCTGCAGCTAGTGGTTTAAAAACTGGAAGAAATGTGACCCACCTACCTGACCCAAGACTCCCAGGGAGACTTTTCTGACCGTCTGCTCAATGCACAGCATGTCCTATCCACAAAATAATTTTGAAGACATAAGAAGAAAGACCTTATGTTGTATAGCATATTAAAATTTGCAGAATGTTTTTACTCATAGTATCTCATTTAATTCTCACAACACTCTTGAGGATTTTGTTTTTATTTCACAGATAGAGACGATGGTAATAGAACTTTCTAGCAAACCATTCAAGTGACAGAATTCAGACCTGACTCTTCTTACTCCCAGTTTAGTGCTTTTCCTGCTGCATTCCAGTGACTTTCCATATATAAATCCATTTCTACTCTTAACAGTTTTATAACCCATAGATTGAGATGACTTTCTTTAAAAAAAAAAAAATGGCCAGAAGACAACATGAAAGCAAGATCATTATATAGAAGTTATATGGTGTTGCGTGCCAATGTAAAGTAACAAAATGTGGCGGGGAGTATTGTCAATAAATCAACAATTATTTTAATGTATACATTATATCTAGCAAAATGCAAAATGAAGGAATGGAAACAAAATTTTTCCTAATCCTTGAAATAGTATTGAAAGGAGGGAGATTCAAAATGTTGCCACTAGTTGTACAGGAGAAAACAGTTCTAAATGGTGAAGCCCTTGCTAAATGAGGCTGAATATTAGAAGATTTTGTCAAGGAAGTGGAATGCAAGATGCGTCGAAGAATTGTTGTCAAAGTATTGTCAAAGGAAATACCTGAGCTCAGAATAAAGAGATGTGTTAGTATTTGTGGAGGATAAGATATAGGGAGGGATTGCAATGGAATGTGAGTTCATGTTTCATCAAATAATCAAACGAGGATTCTTAAAGTATTTTATTTTAAAGTTTATTTATTTTTGACAGAAAGAGAGAGAGTGGAGGAGGGGCAGAGAAAGAGGGAGAAAGAATCCCAAGCAGGCTGCGCTGCCAGCACAAAGCCTGCAGCGGGACTCAAACCCACGAGTCATGAATGAGACCATGACCTGAGTGGCGGGCAAGAGTTGGATCCCTTTCACCAAACCATTTTAGATAGGGGGCACCTGGGTGGCTGAGTCCATCAGGCTTCTGACTTCTGCTCAGGTGATGACCTCATGGTTTGTGGGCGGGAGCCCTGCCTCAGGCTCTGTGAAACTCCCTCTCTCTCTGCCTCTTTCCCCACTCGCTGTCTCTCTTTCTCAAAATAAATAAATAAACTTTTAAAATTTATAAAGCATTTTAGATAGGAATAGGTACTAAGAAAGATTGTCTTCAGAATTAGGCATAGGATTGGCAATGGAGAGAGACTGGGTGCAAAGAGAGAATGGTTTAAAAAAGGTTGTAGTCCACCTGTAAAAATATAAGGGCCTATATTAGTGAGACGTTCTTGGAGTCTTGTGCTTTCAAAGAGCTATCCTAAGGAAATGAAAGTAGGGAATCATAAATTCAAAAGATGATCTCAAATTACTGATTAGTAATAATGAAAATTTTTTATAGACGTTTATTAAACTCATTGGTGGGCATTCAATGAGCAATGAATGAATTAGTGTGTGTCCAAGTTTCCAAAAATACTAACAAATACTGAGATAGACGTATACTAATTATAGCAATGTTGTAAGGAATTAGGTAATTACATATGCAAGGTGCTACAGAAAAGGGTGGAAGAAATAATTAATTTCAATTAGTTTTCCTTGGGGTCCTTGGAGACAGCATCGCAAAAGTACTGGTTCTTAAAGGGTATCTTGAAGAAAGAAATTTACCAGTCAGATAAGAAAAGGAAGGGCATTTCAGACCTGTGTGCAAGGGAGGAGTAAACATACAAGATGAATATAGACAACTACGAGTGGTTTAAAAGGGCTGGAGGCCAAGGTGTGTGTAAAGCAAGGTCCAGGTCAGAGGTCACAGGTCATATCAGGAAAAGTTCTGTGTGCCATTTCAGGCTTTAGACTTTACCCTAAAGAATTCTTCAGAAGAGAACATTGAATTTTCACTACCTTTGCTGTATGTTTGCCAACTCTGTGAAAATAGTCACCTTTTAGTACTTATATTTTTGGGGCACCTGGGTGGCTCAGCCAGTTAAGCATCCCACTCTTGACTTTGGCTCAGGTCATGATCTCCCAGTTGTGGAATCGAGCCCCGCTTCAGTCGGGCTCTGTGCTGTGGCATGGAACCTGCTTAAGAGTCTCTCTCTGCCCCTGCCCTGCTCACACTCCCATGGTCTCTCTCTCTCTCCCTCTCTCTCTCAAAAAAAAAGAGTTCTTATATTTTTTACTTCATATCATATATTCCATTAAGCATTTAATATTTACTGTCTTTGTAGACCAGGTATCTGTGCTAGTCCAATAAGCCTGATGAAACAGTTCCCCATATGGACTCCTCTGGGTACCTGTGGAAATATAATCACAGTCAGGTGAGTTTGTTATTCCATCTCTCATCAGTAGCGTAGATTTATCTTTTAAGAGTCAGAATTTTGAGGGCTGCCTGGGTGGCTCAGTCACTTAAGTGTCCAACTCTCGGTTTCAGCTCAGGTCCTAATCACATGGTTAGTAAGTTCAAGTCCCACGTATTCAAGATTCAAGATTCTCTCCCTCCTCCACTCTCTCTTTTCCCCTTGTGTGCACACTCTCTCTTTCCCTCTCAAAATAAATAAACTTTAAAAAGCGAAAGAATCAGTATTATGAAGTTCCTACTCTCATATCTTTTTAAAAAAAATTTTTAACGTTTTATTTATTTTTGAGACAGGGAGAGACAGAGCATGAACGGGGGAGGGGCAGAGAGAGAGGGAGACACAGAATGGGAAGCAGGCTCCAGGCTCTGAGCTGTCAGCACAGAGCCCGATGTGGGGCTCGAACTCACGGACCGCGAGATCGTGACCTGAGCCGAAGTCGGACGCTTAACCGACTGAGCCACCCAGGCGCCCCCCTACTCTCATATCTTAATAGTGTTTGCTTCCTAGTTGGTGTTCTTCTTAGAAAAGGACTTGGTTTTCTATCCTCTGTACGTTAAAATATAGAATATCATTCTTCCCTCTAAAGTGTTAATTAAATCTGTCCTCATAACTCCTGGCCCTCGCTGTCTGTGCTTGCTGTCACATACTCCCTTTCTTCCCACAATTTCACAAAACTAATGAACAATCTCAGAACTATGTGTGAATGGAGAATAGAGAATCCAAAAGAGAGATTAAAAGAAAATGAATAAGAAAGCCAAAGGAAAATAATAAGTGCCACTGTCAAAGGTTAATAGCAATTCAATAAAATATTACTTGGGAGAGAAGGGGTCTGAGGAAGTAAATGACATATATGACTCCCAAGAGGCAAATGACAGATACTTAAAAGTGAGCCGTTGACTGGCATGCTGAGATGTGTGAATGGTTACAACTACCTAGAATAACATTAGAGGTAAATAATTTGACCATCACAGAACCCGATTTCTTAATGAATTGGATTTTTAGAAACGAGCTCTAAAGCTGGGAAAGTTAACATAAACTTGTTCCTTCCTTTATCATATTAATTTATGTGCTTCATTCTCTGTTTGCATCAGTGGAACCCACAACGTTTTGTTTTAATTCAGAGAATACTGAATTAGTGCTCAGCTATGGGCTTTAGGTCATGCATCTGTTATTAGCAGGGGCATGCATATGTAGAGCAGTCATCTATAGCCTTATTATTTAAGGTGTGCTCCTGGTGGAACCTTAAGGTCTGAGCGCCTGCCCGGAAGTGCTGAGGCTCTGCTGCACCGAGATGTCCCTGTGATTCAGACACAGGGCAAAGTTGAGAAGTTGCTAGCTATTATTACTGCCCCCAAAGGTAGTATGATTTTTTTTCTGTTTCCTTCATTGACTTATGCTCTCCTTTAACTATGAGTTTCTCAAATATTTGGTTTTCTGCTCATTTATTTGTTCCTTCTTTCCTCCACTGAACATTCATTAACCACTATGAAATACCAAGTAATTGAGGATGTAAGAAAAATAAATGTGAAGGGTTAAGAGAGACCGCCTCAGTTTTGTTAGGGTCTAAGACAGATGAGAATGAAGTCTTGGATTTTAAAATTGTTTTCACTTGGATTTACCATCAACATAAACAAATAACTAGCAGTGCAAAGCTTAGAGATAAGATTTTGGCATAAGTGAGTGAGTAGAAATGAACTCCGATGCGTTCCTATTTCTTCATCAATCAGTATCTGAAATTTGGAGGTCGAAGATGGCTGGGAAGTATGAAGTATTCACCATATAAGAGAAGAAAAAAAAAACTGGGTATATACCCTTTTATACCATTAAGCTAGGCTGGTAGGGGACCCTTGTCTGTGGCCATAGTCCATCACCCTGTAAGGCCATTCCTCTAGCACTACAATTACTATGTTCTTCCCGGTGACCTTGGTGTGTTATAACATATACATGATTTGAATCTCAGAGTCTAATTCTTTCTCTCACTCCGCCATCTTCCTTAGAGGGATTCTCTTAAGTTTTATCTGTTCCTTCTACCCTGGTGATTTCCATATTTCTAGCCTTAAGCCCAATCCTGTGGTCTAGAGTTCATATCATCACTTTCACCTAAAACTCAACATGTCCCCAACCAACTTTATCATGTTTTCCTTAGAAGGTGTATTCCTTAGTTCCCACACCTCAGTCTGGGCCCACTGGTTCATATGGATCCACGTTCCCACTACACCTTGAACACCTCTGACTCTAACACTAATTTACGCTTCGTGTTGAATCAGTCATTGGCAGCTGTCATGTCTTTCTGTCCAATACCACTTTGATTCATTCCTTCACCTGCACTTGTAGTTTATCACTGTCCCTTATAAATTCCTACTCTGTCATCTCACTACTAACCATCGTAGTAGACTCCAGTATGTTGTGCATGTGTTTGTTCTTTTTTGTCTCCATTTATTCTTCATGCCATTCCATTGAAGCCTCCCCCTTCTTCTATTCTTACATATCATGTTCAACATAGACATGGCATGTATAAATTGGAAAGAAATTTTTAAAGTTCTCTCCTTCAAATTCCTCATTATTAGGAAGAGGCAATTGAGACTCAATAAGGAGATGGAGGTTAAACAAGTCCTGTGACTTGTTGACAAAGGTTAAAAACACATGTATTCTGATTTACAATTGACTGCTTTTTTTAAAAGAAAAATATTCATTGTAAACTACTTTAAACACACAAGAAAACCCCATAAATAAACAATCCAGTTTAAGACATAGTTTCATTGCTGTTTCACCCAGGCCATATAAATAACTGTGGTAGACTAAAATCGGATAATACTCTGTGGATTATCAGACTTCTCATCGTTTGGTATGAGGTGACAGATATGATGAAAAAGGACATATTATTCTGTAGATGGCTGATAAAATGAAGAATGGAAATTGAGGATACCTTTAGACACTGCACATCTTTAGGAAAATCATATTTCTGAATTTCATCTTCTTCATTTATAAAATTGGATTTATACCTCTGGGCAGTTGTGAAGATTGAATGAGATTATATATAAGATTTCTGTAACTTTGAAATGCTAAACAACATAGAGGATTATGAGAGCATGTGACTATGTCATGCTATACATACAGAAAGAAGGCCGCAAAGACTCATTGGGACTGGGTTAACAAAGGACATTAAAAAAAAAATTAGAAATGTTCAGAGTGAAGATGCTATGAGAACATTCCTAACAGGTTATACTAGAGAGTAACAAGTGCTGTGTGCTTAACTGGTATTAATAGAAAAGATAAAGGTTTTCATTTCTTAACAAAAGAAAAGGAACTATAGAATGGCAGTCTTCAACAGTGTTATCAAAATATAATTAGTCCCTTTTGAACTATTACATAGTATATTAAATGCACTTTTCGGGGCGCCTGGGTGGCGCAGTCGGTTAAGCGTCCGACTTCAGCCAGGTCACGATCTCGCGGTCCGTGAGTTCGAGCCCCGCGTCAGGCTCTGGGCTGATGGCTCGGAGCCTGAAGCCTGTTTCAGATTCTGTGTCTCCCTCTCTCTCTGCCCCTCCCCCGTTCATGCTCTGTCTCTCTCTGTCCCAAAAATAAATAAACGTTGAAAAAAAAAATTAAAAAAAATAAAAAATAAAAAAAAATAAAAAAAAAATAAATGCACTTTTCATTAGTTCATGGGCAAAGGAAAGGAAATGGAAAACAGAATGGAAATTAGATTGGCATCCATAAAAGCCATAAGATCACAATAAAAAATGTATGATATAGGAGAAAATATTTTATATTAAATTAGAGGCATTGCATTGGAATTTAGACTTATGGAGCTCAGAAAATCTTTTATGAGTTAATTTCCAACAGTAATGAGAAACTAAACATCTAAGTTGAAATGTCCTCCTTTTCTACTTATATGAACAAAAATAAAAGTGAATTAACCCATATCAGTGTAGTTATAATTAGAGGAAAGACAGTAATAGAAAGACAAGAAAAGATGTCAGATAATCTTAGTTCTAGTGTATTTGTTGCTTCCATTGTATGTTTCATTATTTTGAAATGATTTAACCTCACTCCCTTAATTCTAGAATAGGCAGAATCATTCATATGCAGCTTATTATTCATGAGTTAGTATGATAATGAACTTGGTTGTCTACTACAGCTTCTACTCTCTGACTCACTTTCCCTCTCTGTTGAAGAGTAGAGCATTCTAACGATCTGGATCTGGTAGTCTAATAAGGGAGTTACTATTCATATACATTTAAAAAATCCATGCCCCCTAGAGATTCACTTTCCCTATCATATATGTTAGATGTTGTCATTGTTTAATTAATATCATTAAGATATCTGATTCCATTTTCATTGGAATAGTGTTTTTAGGCGAGGCCAAAAATAAGTGACTCATTTATTACAAAATATAAAGTAATCAATATTGAGAAATCTGAAGACTTAATAAGAATTTACTTCTTCTTTATAAAAATAAGGGCACCTGGGTTGCTCAGTAGGTTAAGTGTCTGATTTTGGCTCAGGTCCTGATCTTTTTTTTTAATTTTTTTTTTTCAACGTTTTTTATTTACTTTTGGGACAGAGAGAGACAGAGCATGAACGGGGGAGGGGCAGAGAGAGAGGGAGACACAGAATCGGAAACAGGCTCCAGGCTCCGAGCCATCAGCCCAGAGCCTGACGCGGGGCTCGAACTCACGGAGTGCGAGATCCTGACCTGGCTGAAGTCGGACGCTTAACCGACTGCGCCACCCAGGCGCCCCGGCTCAGGTCCTGATCTTGTAGTGCGTGAGGTCAAGCCTCACATCGAGCTCTGGACTGACTGCTCTGTGCTGACAGCTCAGAGCCTGGAGCCTGCTTCGGATTCTGTCTCCCTCTCTTTCTGCCCTCCACTGCTCACGCTCTGTCTCTCCCTCTCTCTCAAAAATAAATAAACATTAAAAATATTAAAGAAAACAAAAAATATCTGCAGTGAGCTAACACTTATGGAATTTGTGTTTATATAATCAAAATGTAAGCAGTGTGGTTTTAATATAAGAACACAAGTCAGTGTCAGTAAATCATAATTTGGTATGACAAGTTAGTAATTATTTAGTATTTTTGGTACAATATGTGACTGTTCTCTATAATATTAAAACTTACTCATCCAAATAAGTCTTGAAAATGAAAGAGAAAAAATTATGTAAATTATTTACATCCAAGATTGTCTTCTACATTAGTTGTCGTCATATATATCCAAGTAAAATTATCATCATATTAACCCAAAGAGTCAGGAAAATATTTTATACCTTGGCTTAGACTCTTATAGTTTCCATAGGACAAGCAAATATACTAACCCACAGATGAAATTTAAGTGTTATTATAAAAAAATTCTGAAACATGATAATTCTTTTGGACTTTTAATTTATCCTTGTCAAAGGTACATCTGCACTTACCATTTTTAATTACTTTTACTTTTTAAAAATTCTTAGTGCAGTTATTTTTAAGATAACTTTTATATTCTACCTTTAAAGAATCTTACTCAGATGTGCATTTTCCCTGGGAAAATAGGATAATGAAGTTAGTTGGATATAACTTACATGAAGTGTTGCTTAATTTTAACTTTTCATCTCATTTGGCTTACCATCAAACTTTGTAGGACCATGAGGACTCAATTGTTAATCTAAAAATTATAGAAACACTTCATTGAGTGGAAAAGGAGTGGATTCCTCATTTCATGCTCTCACCCAATGAAAACCTTTATTTATTCTAACATTTAGTTTATTCTAACTATTCCTAATAAGCAGTCATTCAGCTACTCCTTGAAGAGATCCCAAGGTAAGAGTCTGGCTCCTTTACAAAAGCAAAATATTCAGTGGAGCTTCCAAGTTCATAAGGTCTTTGGGATTTTGGTCAACTTGTCCATAATTTGTCCATATTGAAATGATAAAGACTTTCAGAGCTAAAATAATTTTTGAATTAAAAAATATATAATATCCTATCAACAGTATCTTCATTTAAATTTCATTTAAAAATGAAATTAAAGGGGCACCTGGGTGGCTCAGTCAGTTAAGTAAGTGTCTGACTTAGGCTCAGGTCATGATCTCATGGTTTGTGATTTCAAGCCCCGCATCAGGCTGTCTGCTGTCAGCATAAAGCCCCATGGGATTCCCTGTCTCCCTCTCTCTGTGCCCTTCCCCTGCTCGTTTCTCTCTCTCTCTCTCAAAAAAAAAAAAAAAAAAAAACATTGAAGAGAAACTTTAAAAATTAAATTAAAAAACATGAAAATTCATGATTTGGGATTCTGACCAGGAGCAGAAAAATATTTCTGAACTCTCCTCATGAGCCTACAATTGTTTTAAACAAAATAATATATACATACAGTTACCATAAAATGTTAAACTCAAGGTTTTGAGGACTCTATAAAGATTAGCTAGTTAATTTTTCTATCTGGGATTTGAGTCCTCTATACAATGTCCCCAAGATTTTAAATTAAAAAAAAATCCTTATTGCATCATAATTATTTAAATATTTATGAGCTCTTACTAAAATTCCATATGAAAATGGAATGTAAAATATTTTCTATGCAAATGAAATCTGTATCTTCAAAGTATTATATGGTTATATTTCTTGATCCTTTATTATTATAATATAAAGGCTTAAGGTTATTAAATTCAATTTTTAAATTTTTCCAAGTTTTATTTGTCATTGATATATGTACTTGGCTGTACCCTAACATTAATCGAAATGCAGGACTTCATTTCTTGCCTCTTGGAGTATGAACATATTGTGTAGAGAATAAGGTTAATACCTTCCTTCAGAAAGATATCATAGGCTTACTTTAATGAGTATTAGGCCTCTATACAGAACCACACATTTCTGATTTTCTTTTCCTATTATGGCAAATATTGTGACCTTTCAGTAAGAAAGCACTGTCAGATATTGGAATTGTACTGATATGGTAGTCTGGAGACTATTTCTTAGTTCTAACTCTGTCAGTAAATAGCTGACTAAATTTAAGCCTCTCAGCCATTCTTTGCTCTATATTTCTCTTTGAGAAATGAAGAATTTGAAATCAGATAATATCTGAAGTATCCTAAATTTCTCAGATTCTGTCAACATATGAATTGGTGTTAACTCCAAGCCATAACCAGTATCTGTATTGCAAGAAGTCAAAATTTAAAATATTGGACTATGTATAAATACAATTTAACCTAATTTTTTCCCATTAGTTTAGTTAAGTTTCATACTCTGTATTAGGTAAATGAAAGTATTTTTTAGTTTACTCTGAATTAAATTCAGAGGAACACGTGGACTGATGTAATAGTAAGGTAAGTTTTTATACCCACATGAAGCTTCTTGATGAAAAGCTATTCTATGCGTACTTATCTGGGTCTGTATAAGCGTGGTACATTTGCATAGCGTTACCACTAGGGGTCATCATAACGTGTATGTCTAAGGGGAGGAAAGCTTTTAAGCCTGTCAGTGTTTTGGTTTGGTTTGTTTTTTTGGGTTTTTTGTTTGTTTGTTTGTTTGTTGGTTTGTTTGTTTTTTCGAGTAGGTACAGCAACACATGCTAATCACTTTTCTTCATGAATTAGATAACTTAAAAAGAGAGTTTCTTTAAAAATTGTTTTTTTTTTTTATGTTGACATATATCTGAAATTGTCCTACCCTAAGAACTACTACTTTTATGGAAGGAGAAAAAAAATCATGTTTCATACCCATCCCCACTCAATTGCTTAAGATTCAGCATCTGCAGAATTGCAAACTTACTGTATTTTGTTTTTCTTCTATACTATCATAGCTGAAGGAAATCAATAAAATCTCCAAGTGCTTTAGAATAAGTGGGTTATTGATTTAGTATAAAGTGGCTATTTACCTATTTTTAAGCAGATATTTGTATTTTTAATTCCAATAAAATAAATTATAATAAATAATATATAATATTAAATTATCATAAAAGTGAAAATAGGTAGTTTTATGATGACAAGTATAATATACATCAAAAACAAATTTTATTAATTTAATTTGGCAATTTCTAATCTCTTACTGTGAATGTTGTCCACATCTCCTTGGTAGAGATGGTCTAATGTTCAAAATTATAAAATGATTTTTAACACTGATTTATTAAAAAAACATGTCTATCAGACCTATAAAATATACTTAAGATTGCCAAACTCAGCATATAAAAATATAAGATCTACAGTTAAATTTGAATTTCAGATAAATGACAAATTATTTTTAGTATAAGTATATCCCATGCAATTATTGGGACATATGCTAAGGAATTATCTGTTGTTTATCCAAAAATTAAATTTGACTGGGTATCTTTTACTTTCTATGGTAAGTCTTCCTAGGGTAGAATAAGAATAACAATAGGTAGAATAAGTTAAAAGCTATTTCTGAACTATATACATAATATATATGAGAGACTTTCATTTTAGTTATCTAGAAGTCAAACTTTAGACTTCCGAAAGCTAAAGAAAGAAGTACAATCAGAAGTATGGGAGAACAGGCAGGAGAGGAAGAAAGTTTAGAAGGGAGGGAGGAAGTGATAAAGGAAGAGAGGGAGAAAGTAAAAGGAAAGGAAGAAGAAACTAGCAAATGTTTCCAGCTCTGTAAAAGTGACCTATGAACATCCAGCTGCTAAAAGTAGCCAAGTACAATGGAAGAAAAAGGATTATGCTTAATGCATAGAAATTGGTGTACCTCATACCAGGTGTAAAGCAACATTCATATAAACAAGCATTTGCACAAAAACTTAAACTTATGTGAGGTAGAGACTGGGAAAGCCAGAATAAAAGAGAATTGATGGAGAAAAGATCAAAGGAGTTACAAAGATCCTAGGTAATGGCAATAGGAGTGGGATTCTTGACAGAAACTGAGATCCAATGACTTAAATCAGCTCCAGTCTCTGAAGGTATAATGGGATGGGCCTTTCATTCTCAAGAACTACCATAAGCATGCATTAGTGTGCCACATTCAAGCCATATTATCATTTGGCTAACTCTATAGAATTCTAAGAGTAGAAATTAAGAAGGTGATGGCAAAACTGTTTTTAGTTCAACTGATCACCAAGAATACAAATCTTTCTTGCCATAGATCTGCAACTTTTAATGGTATGAAATAAGGTATGTAATTTGCCCAAAGTTGCATAGCAAGTAAAAGAGTAGTCATGATTCAAGCCTATGTTTTACGAGAGGCCCATATTTATTTCACGTAACAAAATTAGCATACAAACCAATAGATTTATTGGATCAGAAGGGAGAGTCCTTATGGTAGAGATGAGTTAAAACAAAATGCAGTAGAGGTATATGACTTGCATGGTAGTTAATTCATGGATGGACAGCAAACCCAAGTTAATTCTGTTTTAGACTCCAGCTAGTGAAGCGAATAGAGAATAACCTTATCACAATCTCATTCTAATGGAAAAGACAAGAATTATGTACAAAGACATGCAAGGAACTCTGGGAGATTTGGGATATGTCTGTTACTTGAATAGCGATCTTGTATCAGAGGTATTTCCATATGTCAGAACTCATCAAATTGTTCACATTATATGTGTACAGTTCTTTATACATTAATTATACCCCCAAAACCTGGTATTTTATTTGGTTTTGATTTTGGAAGCCTGTTGACTATTTTTTTGTCAATTTCTCTGTGTTGCACCTGCTTATTCTGGTAAAATTCAGGGTATTATTATTTCAATAAATTTCCTTCTGTCATATGATTGAATATTTTTGTTTCATTTGTTTAATTTTCTATTCAGAAATACATGCATAATGATCTCCTTTATCTTTCTTATATAATAATTTTTCTTTAATAATTCTAAACCATTTGTTGCTTTCTGTTTCATTTTCCTTGATTTTTCAGGTTTTCAAGTCTTTCATCTATACTTGCATGATACCCTTTCTCTTTTTTGTTGCTTTTAATATAGTATTTATTGATAATAACTCATTTTTATTTTTTAAAATATTGTATACTTTTTTAAAGCTTTTTATTTATTTTTTTAAAGTAATCTCCACCCAATGTTGGGCTTGAATTCACAACCCTGAGATCAAGAGTGGCATGCTCTACTGACTGAGCCAGCCAGATACCTCAAGTCATTTTTGTTTTTAATGAAGCAAATGAAAATAATTTAAAGTTTTAGTTCCTAGATAATCTATGAGAATACTTATGCTGGTACTAAGAATTCATCTAGTTTGTCTATTTTCTAAAACCATTTTCTCATACTTATTGCAAATTGAAATATCAACATTCCGGATTTTTACATCAAGTAGAAAACTAATGAGTGGTGTAAGTGTTCATCTAAATAAAAATATTTTACATTGAAAAGTACTATTATGTTCCATAAACTTCAATATGACCTTAGTTGCATGCAGCAGTTATCTAATACGTTCTTAGTGTGTGCAGATTTTGTACTAGGCTCAAGGTATCATAATGAATAAGGCTTGATCCTCAAGGAGCTAGCTATGAAACCTATTCAAAGAAATAAGAGACATCCAGGAAAAGCAATGTTATTTCACTCAATTGTATTCAGCAGTGGTGTAACTTAGTGCATAGAAAGCAAGGTTTGTTGTCAGATGAATGGCTCCTCTGTTTACTAGCCATTGCGTGTTAAGACCTATGCCTGCAGAACTGGGCCAAAGTGAGCTAGCTCATAGGGAATTTGTATTAGTATAGACCCTGGTAAAAACTAAAAATAGTCTAATAATGTCAATATCCCCTTTCCTTACATAGGAAGTTGTGAGATCCAGTTGGTCAGTTGCACCGTGTGGCCTATGTCTCAGGAACACTCACATTAGAAGGGGGAGGGGAGCTCTTTTCCAGTGATTCTCCAGTCAAAATGCCAAGATATCTTGGGTGATGATAAGATGTCTTGGGTGAGGTCTTTGGTCAATGCCATGACTCTGGACTCGTTATTATCATTTTCTAATAATTTCGATATTATTTATAGAGAAGAAGCACAATTGGCTAGTAAGAAGGTAGATATATTCATCAATCTAATTTTCCCACAGATTTCTTAATCCAAAAGTAGGCTTAAAAAGACAAATGTATTTTTAATCACCTCATTTTATAGCCCAGAAAATCAATTCCAGATAGTTCAAGTGAATTGTTCAAGGTTAGACTAGCTGCTCTCTTGACTCTCACTTCATTACTGTTTCCATTAAATCATTTATTTGTTATATTTAGAAACTATAGACCCAAAGATCTGAGGATATAGAATACATGAGCATATGCAAAAAGATTACTTATTGCTAATTCTTCAACCATCATGGATTTTTTCTCTCTCTCTCACTTCTAGATTTAAAAAGTTCTCCAGGTTGGAGAAGACAAAAGCAAAATGAACTTTGAATAACATGCTTCATCTCTGTTGATAGATGGCTTAAATGAAAATCACTCCTGAGCAGTCTATTTCTATCTATTCTTATATTTCTCTTACTCTGAACATGACTTTAAAATTCTCAAATCTTGGGGCACCTGGATGGCTTAGTCAGTTGAGTGTCTGACTTTTGATATAAGTTCAGGTCTTGATCCCAGGGTTGTGGGGTAGACCCCCCCCCCCCACGTTGGCAATGAGCCTGCTTGGGATTTTCTCTCCTTCACTCTGCCCTCTTCCTCTCTCTCTCTCTTTCTTTCTCAAATAAAATGAAAAAAAAAAGTAAAAATCTGAAATCTTTTTGTGCGAGTGTAACCACATTGTGAGCTTTGTTACCAAGACATCATTATTCCTTTACATGTTATATTTTGAAAATATTTGCTTGATTATATGTTTAAATGCTGAGCACAATTTAAAAATAATTAGGAATTCACAAGATGTTTGTGTTGTTAATTAAATAGCCACATTAAATCAGAGTTTACTATCCAAATTGTGTAACAAAAATGTAGTTTATAGCTAGCAAGAAGTAAATCTCCGTAAAGTGCCACCTTTGAGGGTAAAAGTATTGCTCCATCCTCCAAAACAGTGTTTCAATAAGTAGTCTGTGAAGCAACTCTCCTCACTCCATATGGACTCTATTAAGTCACCACTACAATTAAATAAAAGCAGATGTTACCAAATATAGTACTTGTTAGCTCTCTTATCTAAAGCATGCTATTACATGGTAAACATGTATTAATCTATTTCAGATGAGGATTTAAGGCCCTCTGCCTATCAGGAACTGCCTCCTTCTTTCAGTGTCACTGAGATATATCCACCAGGAACTTGCCAGGTTTTCTTGACACTGTCCAGCCCACGTGCAACCCCCCATGATTTGTTTCTATCCTTTCTTGTTCAACGAACATTTTAGCACCGTTTCTGGGAATTCTCATTCAACAACCATTTTAGCACTGTTTCTGAGAACACAGAACCATGATGTGCCTAGCTAATTTGGGGAATATAAACAAGAATTTGAACTTCAAATAAAATACATACACAATGAGGGTTAATTGTAAGCTATTACTACATAAATTACAAGAGACATTCATTCACTTTAATTCACAGATAACAGCACGAAAGGAAGCATTTGTTCATTAGGAAAGATATTCTTAATTCTAATTCCCTGAATGAATCTATGACAATTTTTATCAAAATTATGAATTCTGTTTAGTGATAATTTCACATTACTATTATTATTAGAAAACAGTTTTCAGCGGATCTCTTGTAGGTTTGCATGTCTCATGAGTGAGTTAGAACTGCCTTTGTTCTGGACTCTTTTCAAAGATGTTTGCATAACAATCAGACTTGGAAGATGTAGTGTCTCACTCTGAAGCGAAGAGTAGGGTTGCTTGCTACTCAACATAACAAGACGATGAATCCTACATAAGCCAAGGGCAGACATACTTACTCCTTTTATAGAAGATTCAAGTTCCTTAAGCTTAAGATTCCTCTCCTGAAACCCACTGTTTGTAGTGGTCATCTTGCCCTCTTCAAGTCTCCCTGGAAGAATTGGAATTCGTGTAATGTATGCAAAAATTCATATACTCTGGCTTCTGGTACTGTCATGAGAAATAAAGTCCTTTGTCTTTAAATGGGGAGTCTTGTGTCTTCTCCCAGCACCAATGAATCTTTGTCTTTCTTTCATGGCAGGCTAACTTATTACCTTGCAAGTTAGGTAAAAATTTCAAACCCCTCACAGTTCTTGAAAGATATTTTAGCAATGAAGCTGGGATATAGACAGGGAGACAAGGATTTCTGGTAGCAGAAAAATGAGAGCCATGCAGTTTGATAGAATTTAAGGGAAATCTATGAGAAATAATAATGAACATGCAGATCAAATTGTTTGGTCAATCAGCAAATAAATTGGTTCTCAACTTTATTGCCTGTTAACAAAAAGAAATTAGGGCATAGTTGCATGCTGGCCACTGGAAAAGACAGCTGTCTGAACAGGGTGCAGCAGTTACAAACTCTCCTCTTGGTGGGGGTATTTAGGAAGGGAGGGAGAGAAAGGGTGGCGGGGATACTCTCTCACCAACATAGTGAGCAGCCTCACCCATTGTAACAATTAGTGCTAAGATAGTCATAGAAGGTCAAAGAAGTTCTCCTGTCTTTCAGAGAGCAATCCTAGAGATGGACACCCATATTAACATGTGAAAGGAGGAGAATTCACAAGAGGCATGGGCAGAAACCAGGTGAATCTTTAAGTTTGGCTACTTCATTTCAGAGAAAAGAGGAAGGGCATGTAATGGTCAGTAAGGAAGAATGGAAATAACTGGGCTGTCTTATAGCTCACCCCTCTTACAGTCTATTATGCAAATCTTAGACCCATTTGAAGATGACAATAAAAGAGCTGAGGCTTTTGTTAATTTGTTTGCTTTGCTTTGCTTTTTTGTAATGGCTCCTGGATGCCATAAGGGAGCTTTGATCCTCTGATGAAGAATTTCCTGAAGAAGAAGAAGAAGAAGAAGAAGAAGAAGAAGAAGAAGAAGAAGAAGAAGGAGAAAGAAGAGGAAGAGGAAGAAGAGGAAGAAGAAGAAGAAGAAGAAGAAAGAAGAGGAAGAGGAAGAAGAGGAAGAAGAAGAAAAAAAGAAGAAGATGAGGAAGAAGAGGAAGAAGAAGAAGAAGAAGAAGAAGAAGAAGAAGAAGAGAAGAAAAAAAAAAAACCTCTTATGGAAAACCACAGATTAGGCATTGTTAGAATGGAGTCTGCTGCTGCTCCAGATCATTTACAATGCTGACAAAGGTGACCTACTGGAGAATGAGAAACTGACCCCCAGAATATAAATTCTTGTGAAACAAACATAGATAAATTCTTGTGATCAAGTGCAGCACTTCTTGAAGCCACAAATGCACCTTGCTTATTTAGCAAGCAGCCCTTCTTTCCATCTATCCCCACTGCCCCCTGCTCTCCCTCTACGCCAACCTCAGCTGCTTTCAAGAGAAAGCTTTTTTAAGAGTAGAATGTAGTTCTTCTTGGAGACCAGAAGAACTAAATGCCATATATCCAAGTAAATTGGGGAACTTTGGGGAGGAGAGAATCACAAAATTTATGGCTCTATTGGACACAGTCACCCAAGTCACCATCAGAGTTGGTCCCATGGGACAAGGTGGGTACCCAAGTTTAACATATGGCTTTTGGGCAGTGTTTATAGTGGGGAAGGAAAACTAAGTGACCTTGTGGGTGGGATCCATTAAGCCAATTCAATGTGCTGTTGTTATGGCTTCTACTACTGAGTTTCTAATTAATTGTATTGATGTTTTACACACTGGTAGTATATGAATGCTCATAAGTGCCAAAGGGAATCCCCTAATTGGAAAAAGCATCTTGTACATATAAGCGATATGAGTATTTTGAGGCCACACAACCCTGATATCCCATTTGAGCTATACATGTTAGTGCTAATGACTTTGCCATCGGAGCCTCTGACAATGAAAAACAGCCTTCATACCATGGCATCTCTTGGGGTTTTGCAGTCATGTCTTCCCTGACATGGTGACCAGGAAAACCCCTTTTATAAAGCAGCTATTGGCTTTTCATTGGAGCTCGTACTGAAACTGAATGTGAACCATGGAGGTGTGTGACTCTCTACATTGATATATTCCCATTTTGAGGTGAGTCAGCCCTAACTGGTAGAAAGGGCCATCAAGCCTCTCTCATTAAATGGAAATTGCATAATGTAAGAATGCAGTAGGCTAGACCTCAGCAGCATTGCAGCTTTATATGAAAAAATAGCAGTGTAAATTTAGGGGGAACCTTTATCCCCACCCTACTCACTGCCTTTGAAAGCAAAACTGGCTGGATGGAATTTTTGATTCACAGAGTTTCTCCTAAATTCCTGGGTCTGGATCCCTGATGTTTTGACAGAGTTAAAATTTGATGGTGTCCCAAACTGAACTTTTCAGTGTTAGCACCAGCTATGCTGAACTGAAAATGGAGAGGTGATCTTATCTCAGTGGGCAGAACTCGATGAGGTGGTAACAGCTCTGGTCAGTCTTATACTTGATGAATCCTGTTACAATTCTTCCAGCTTTTGGACTTTTGCCAATGGCCTAGATGTTTGGTTTGCCACACAAATCACGGTTGCTGATTAAACTGCCTGGATCATACTTGTAGATCTTCAAGGTAAGGGCCTACTCCCTGATGAGTCCAATTAAAATCTAGCCGGTGTATGTGACCATTGCCCAGACTGCCAACCTTACTGCTTAAATCCATTCCCTCACCGGACGTAGCAATGCACCCTCCATCATAGACTGGGTACAGCTTGGAGGACTGTGTTTCTAAAGTTGGGCAATTTTAATCAACAAACAAAAGAAACCTCGATTATGTATTCTGAGCAGCAGAGGAGAATTTCTTTCTAAAAATTTAGTGAGAGAGGATCATTTTTTCCTGCCAAAAGCAAGGAAGTCTATAAACTCCTGGTATTTCACCTATGAAAGTAATTTTGCAGAGATTTTGCAGATCGTAGGCAATGCAATTTGACTCCTTGCTCTGCCATTTACTAACTCTATTACTTTAAGCAAATCAAAAACTCCTAGAGATTCAGTGTTATTTTTTAAAAAGAGAGAAATGGGGTAGTTTTAAATATCAAAGAAACGACACCTGTGAAAGTGCTTTCTAACTACAAAGCACTCTATAAATATTAGTTATTTTTCTAGTATTTCTGTACATTGGAGCTTGTGGAAATAGAAACTAAGCACATAAATATAGCCGACTGTCTATACATTAAAGCTAAACAAAAATTACAGAAAACAGACTATGATTTTAAAGCATTTGGCACATTAGCTGTAATACAATACAATAACCAATACACTTTGACTAAGCCAGGAATGGGAACTTGAAGTACACTAGAGCCTGAAAGAAAGGAAAGTTAAAGAAGAAGAGAACAGAAACCAGAAGGACAAAGAACTACACTTTACACCAAGACCACACCACAGTTATCTATATAGTACATTATTTGTAATTTTTATACTGGCACTTAACATTTAATAAAATATATATGGTTTATCAAATAATATGAACCTGAACACTTCAACTGATTATCAAATACATTGCTATGTTAAAATAATCCTTTACAAATTGGTTAAGAAAATTGGGGCGCCTGGGTGGCTCAGTCAGTTAAGCGGCTGACTTCGGCTCAGGTCATGATCTCGCCGTCCGTGAGTTCGAGCCCCGCGTCGGGCTCTGTGCTGACAGCTCAGAGCCTGGAGCCTGTTTCAGATTCTGTGTCTCCCTCTCTCTGACCCTCCCCTGTTCATGCTCTGTCTCTCTCTGTCTCAAAAATAAATAAACGTTAAAAAAAATTTTTTTTAAAAATAAAAAAAAAACCAAATTGGTTAAGAAAATTACTTGGATTTTTTTCAATTTAATGGAGGTTACTAATCATCATTCCAATTTTCACACTGGGAACACCAGGTAAAGAGTATTCGTATATTTCATTACAATTTACTTAGCCTGGTATTTTTGTCTCTTTTGAAACTATACCAGTGAAATAATTAATTTGTAATCCATGGTATCTTCAACTTTTTCTTAGGTCTTTGCATAAAGCTCAGCAAAGCTTCTTTGTATTTATGCAAAATATTCTATCTTCTTAATTACTTTCTATTATCTTTATGGAGTTTCATCTTGATTTTATGTCTTATGTCAGTTTGTTTCAGAAATCATATTTGACCTTATATTGTTTATATCCAACTTCAATCAATGAAGTAAAAAATAATAACACTGATTTGACGTAAAACACCTAACCTTTAAAATTCCTCAAAATTCGTAAGTTAAAATGCCACCTATTTCCCAGTAGACAAAATACAAATCTGTCCAATGAATGACATTGTGTGACAATATCTAAGGCAAAGTACTCTTTTGTATGGGATCACAGGTTAATATAAAATATGTAAAGTTTAATTCAAAACAATGTACAAAGGTTTAAAAACAAAGTAAAATATAGGACATGTCACAAAAATGGTACAATGGACTATATGGAATTAGGTAAAGTGAATTAAAGAGCTAAAAGAGTTATTCAGTTTAACATGAAAATATAATAATAATAATAATAATAATAAGTATAATAGAAGCTGAAAACTAACAAAACAAAAGGGAGGAAAAAGAAACAGGAGCAGAAGCAGAACTAATACTTATAGAACATTTATTATAAGTTATGTGTGTGGTTTCCACTCTTAATCCTTATGAGTATTGCCATTTACAAGAGAAAAAGGCATGTTACCATAAAGAAATAGTAAAAATTACTTAGAAAGTATATGTTGGGATTCATACACGAGGGAATTCAAAAAAGGCAAAAAGGCAAAAAACCAGAATTTTCCTGAAAAAATTAGTGGATTTTAATATAAGAATGTTTGCTATTGACAAAGTGCCTGAATTTGAATTTCAGCACCCCTATTTTCTTTCTTTTTTAAGTTTTATTTTAATTCATGTTAGTTCATACACCATGTTGTATCAGTTTCAGGTGTACAATATACTGATTCAACACTTCCACACATCACCCAGTGCTCATCATGACAACTGCACTCCTTAGCCCCCATCACCTATTTTCCCCATCCCTCCCCTTCTCCCCTATGGCATCCATCAGTTTATTCTCTATAGTTGAGTCTGTTTCTTGGTTTCTCTCTCTTTTTCCCCCTTTGCTTGTTTGTTTCTTAAATGCCATGTATGAGTGAAATCATATGGTATTTTTGTCTTTCCTTATTTATTTCACTTAGCATTATATCCACACCCCTATTTTCTAAGACCTTGATAAAGTTATTTAATCTCTCAGTATCTCTATCTTTTAATCCATTAAAAGTGGAACAATAGTACCTGCCTTGTAATGTTGTGAAGACTAAATGCAAGGATGTCCGTGACATGCTTAGAGCAAATATGGTACAGCTTCCTCTGTGACACAGCTTCAAAAATCATTCTATAGTTTGATTATGACAATATAATTTTTTTAATTACACTATTTTTGATCAAGACGACGACATGATGAGAACTGTGTTTTATAAAAATTAATCTGGGGCGCCTGGGTGGCGCAGTCGGTTAAGCGTCCGACTTCAGCCAGGTCACGATCTCGCGGTCCGTGAGTTCGAGCCCCGCGTCGGGCTCTGGGCTGATGGCTCGGAGCCTGGAGCCTGTTTCCGATTCTGTGTCTCCCTCTCTCTCTGCCCCTCCCCCGTTCATGCTCTGTCTCTCTCTGTCCCAAAAATAAATAAACGTTGAAAAAAATTTAAAAAAAAATTAATCTAACAATATAGACTTAAAAAGAAAAAAAAATAATGTTTATTTTGAGAGAGAGAGACAGAGAGAGACAGAGCATGAGCAGGGAAGGGACAGAGAGAGAGGGAGACACAGAATCGAAGTAGGCTCCAGGCTCTAAGCTGTCAGCACAGAGCCCAACGCGGGGTTCGAACACACAGACTGCGAGATCATGACCTGAGCCAAAGTCAGATGCTTAAATGACTGGGCCACCCAGGCGCCCCTAGACTTAAATTTTTAAATGAGGAAATGCTAAAAGTATGGATGGCAGTTAGGAACATAAGAATAATTCAGGTGCCACCTGTTGTCCAATATCTGAAATCTGTTCCTTCACCTATTTCGTTCAGTTTACTGGTGTAGCGGAGAAGTCCCTTTTGCAGTTCAGTTCATGGGTGGTAGTGGAAGATCAATATGTTAGTTCTAAGTCGATCTCCTACAAAATTTGATGCCCATCTGTACACCTCCATTGTCATTTTCCTAATTTAGGTATTCAGCACTGTTCACCTCAATCCCACAGGCACTTCTGGGAGACTGTTCTGATGACACTTCTAGCCTCATCTCTGATTTAATCACTTCCAAACTGGCAACAGAATTATCTTTTCAGGATGAAAATCCAAAAGATTTCTTGTCTTTTACAGCTACTTGTCAGTAAGCTCTTCAAGGGCAAGGATTATATCTGGCATTAGTAAGTTGTATGCTGGTATATCAGCACTCCTGGAAAAAAAAAAATGTCCAGCTGTCTAACAACTGTCTAATACTGTGTTGTAAATACTCCCACCATGGATAGTTTTAAGCTGCCAATGTAATGCCACACACAGTATAGACATATAAAGAGACATACACAATCAGCTTTCATGAAGCAGTATAGTTCATCTTCCAGTCCATAGTAGGTGCTTGATAAATAACTCTTGAATGAAACATTGAAAGATTAGAGCAGAAATCAATGCTATTGAAAACAAACAAATAAACACACACACAAAAATAGCAGTAGAAGAGATCAATGAAAGCAGGACCTGGCTTTTTGAAAGAATTAACAAAATTGATAAACCCCTAACCAGTTTGATCAAAAAGAAAAAGAATAAGTAAATAAATAACCAAGAATGAAAGAGGAGAGATCACAACCAACACTGCAGAAATACAAACAATAATAAGACAATATTATGAGAAATTATATACCAATAAATTGGGCAAGCTGGAAGAAATGGAAAAATTCCTAGAAACATATAAACTACCAAAACTGAAACAGGAAGAAATAGAAAATTTGAAGAGATCCATAACCAGTAAATACTTGAATTAGTAATCAAAAATATCCCCAAAACTAGAGTCCAGGACCAGATGGCTTTCTAAGGGAATTCTACCAAACACTTAAAAAAGAGTTAACACCTATTCTTTTGAAGCTGTTCCAAAAAATAGAAATGGAAGGAAAACTTCCAAACTCATTCTATGAGCCATTACCCTGATTCCAAAACCAGACAAAGATCCCACTAAAAAGGAGAAGTACAGACCAAGTTCCCTGATGAACATGGATGCAAAAATTCTCAACAGGATACTAGCCACCCGGATCCAACAATACATTAAAAGAATTATTCACCATGATAAAGTGGGATTTATACCTGGGATGCAGGGCTGGTTCAATATCCACAAATCAATCAATGTGATACATCACATTAATAACATAAAGAATAAGAAACATATGATTCTCTCAATAGATGCAGAGAAAGCATTTGACAACATACAGTATCTTTCTTAATAAAAATCTTCAAGAAGTAGGCATAGAAGGATCATACCTCAAGATCATAAAAGCCATATATGAAAGACCCACCACTAATATAATCCTAACTGGGGAAAAACAGATCTTTTCCCCTAAGGTTAGGAACATGACAGAGGTATCCACTCCTACCACTGTTATTCAACATAGTATTGAAGTCTTAGCCTCAGCAATCAGACAACACAGAGAAATAAAAGGCATCCAAATTGGCCAGGAGGAAGTCAAACTTTCACTCTTTGCAGATGACATGACACTCTATATGGAAAACTCAAAAGATTCCACCAAAAAACTGCTAGAACTGATCCATGAATTCAGCAAAGTGGCAGGATATAAAATCAATGCACAGAAATCAGTTACATTCCTATACACCAATAATGAAGCAGCAGAAAGAGAAATCAAGGAATCGATCCCATTTACAATTGTACCAAAACCCATAAAATACCTGGGAATAAACCTAACCAAAGAGGTGAAAAACTACACACTGAAAGCTATAGAAAGCTTTTGAAAGAAATTGAAGAATTGTGAATTGTGTCTTCTTCAATTTCTTTTAAAAGCTTTCTATAGCTTTCAATGTTCTATAGCTTTCTATGTTCATGGATAGGAAGAACAAATATTGTTAAAATGTCGATACTACCCAAAGCAATCTATATATTCAATGCAATCTCCATCCAAATAACACCAGCATTCTTCACAGAGCTAGAACAAATAATCCTAAAATTTGTATGGATCCAGAAAAGACCCTGAATAGCCAAAGCAATCCTGAAAAAGAAAACCAAAGCTGGAGGCATCACAATTCTGGACTTCAAGCTGTATTACAAAACTGTAGTCATCTAGACAGTGTGGTACTGGCACAAAAACAGACACTCACATCAATGAAACAGAATAGAGAACCCAGAAATGGACCCACAAACCTATGGCCAACTAATCTTTGACAAAGCAGGAAAGAATATCCAATGGAATAAAGACAGTCTCTTCAGCAAGTGGTGCTGGGAAAACTGGACAGCAACATGCAGAAGAATGAGCCTGGACCACTTTCTTACACCATACACAAAAATAAACTCAAAATGGATGAAAGACATAAATGTAAGACAGGAAACCATCAAAATCCTCAAGGAGAAAGCAGGCAAAAACCTCCCGGACCTTGGCCACGGCAACTTCTTGATCAACATGTCTCTGGGGGAAAGGGAAAAAATAGCAAAAATGAACTATTCAGACCTCATCAAGATAAAAGGTTCTGCACAGCAAGGGAAACAGTCAGCAAAACTAAAAGGCAAGAGATGAAATGGGAGAAGATATTTGCAAATGACATATCAGATAAAGGGTTAGTATCCAAAATCTATTAAAAGTTACCAAACTCAACACCCAAAAAACAAATAATCCAGTGAAGAAATGGGCAGAAGACATCAATAGACACTTTTCCAAAGAGGACATCCAGATGGCAAACAGACACGTGAAAAGATGCTCCACATCACTTATCATCAGGGAAATACAAATCACAACCACAATGAGATATCACATCATACCTGTCAGAATGGCTACAATTAACAATACAGGAAACAACAGATGTTGGCAAGGATGCAGAGAAAGGGGGACTCTCACACTGTTGTGGGAATGCAAACTGGTACAGCCACTATGGAAAACAGTATGGAGGTTCCTCAAAAAATTAAAACTAGAACAACCCTACAACCCAGCAATTGCACTACTAGGTATTTATACAAAGGATACAGGAGTGCTGTTTTGAAGGGGCATATGCACCCCAATGTTTATAGCAGCACTATCGACAATAGCCAAAGTATGCAAAGAGCCCAAATGTCCGTTGACAGATGAATGGATAAAGCAAATGTGGTACACACACACACACACACACACACACACACACAATGAAATATTGCTCAGCAATCAAAAAGAATGAAATCTTGCCATTTGCAACTACATGGGGGCAACATGCTAAGTAAAATTAGTCAGAGAAAGTCAAATATCATATGACTTCACTCATATGTGAAATTTAAGATACAAAACAGTTGAACATAAAGGTCAGGGAAGCAAAAATAATATTAAAAGAAGGGAGGGGGACAAAACATAAGAAACTTAAATATAGAGAACAAACTGAAGGTTGCTGGAGGGACTGTGGGTGAGGGGATGGGATAAATGGGCAAGGGGCATTAAGGAGGACATTTGTTGGGAAGAGCATTGGGTGTTATATGTAGGAGATAAATCACTGGATTCCACTCCTGAAATCATTATTGCACTATCTGCTAATTAATTTGGATGTAAATTTTAAATAAATAAATAAATAAATAAATAACCTACAATTGCAAGATAATGAAGATGCATACGTATTGGCAAGTTATCCCTATCCGCAAATCTTTAGCAGTCTGATTCCCCCCAATTTTGGTCCCACTTCACCTTACTTACTCAGTGCCAAGGTGTGCTAATTAGAAATATCTATATCTTAAGGTGTGTTGGAACAGCGATCCATTGAAAAGTATGTGTATTTTATGACATACTGTACTGTGTTTCTGGGTCTGGTATCAAGATATGCAGAAATTGTTCTTCAGTAGGTCAATAGATCCTACTCAAACTCCCAAAAAAAGGTAGACAGGAAGTGGTTTTGAGTGGAAGCTGGGGGAGAAAGGGTGGTGCGGGGCATTATGTGGCAGGGTTGGGGGTGTTGGGGTTGCAATAGTAAGGAACCTAATCCAATATTCACTTAGGCTCACCTTGCCCACATGACCTAAAAGAGGGCATGCAACTGGCAAATGTTCTAAATACTTCTTTTATGTTTGCTTTTTATGGAAATTGTATTTATGAATACAGGTATATACTTATGCTTACTTTTTATAATAGTACAGAATTGAGGAAATCTTAGGGAAAAAACCCACTATCTGGCACATAAATTAATTATTATTAATATCATTTTATTTTATTTTTTAGCTGTTTATTTCTTTTGAGAGAGAGAGCATGCACGTGATTGGGGGAGGGGCAGAGAGACAGGGAAAGAGAGAATCCCAAGCAGGCTCCACACTATTAGTGTGGAGCCTGATGTGGGGCTCGAACTCACAAACCGTGAATTCATGACCTGAGCTGAAATCAAAAGTCGGACACTTAACAGACTGAGCCACCCAGGTGCCCTTATTAATATCATTTTAAAATGTAAATATTCTATCTTTTAAACAAGTCTGCAGAAGGCATCCATTAAGAGTCATATTGGGTATAATGCCAACACGAGTTAAAGACATGCCCACTATGTTTCTGAAAAATTCCTGAAGTTAAGGTGGTAATTTGCTCTAAATATTAATGTATAATTTAATGTGAAATAATTTGCTGTTATATAATTGGTTTTGGAAAACAAATCTCATGCTTTTTCTTTTATCATTACAATGTCTTAGAGAATGCTTTTTCAAATGTTGTTTCATATTCATATAGGAGGGAACATAGATCTGGCTTCTTAAAGTAGAAATCATGAGCAATTTCCATGAGAATGTTAGATTTTGGAATTGCCTAACCATAAAAAGCTGCTTAGAAAAATTTTCGGGGGGACACCTTGGTGGCTCAGTGGGTTAAGTATCCGACTTTGCTTAGGTCATGATCTTGCTGTCCGGGAGTTCTAGCCCCACATCGGGCTCTGTGCTGACAGCTCAGAGCCTGAAGCCTGCTTTGGATTCCGTGTCTCCCTCTCTTTCTGCTCCTCCCCCGCTCACACTCTGTCTCTCTCTCTCTCTCTTCCTCAAAAATAAATAAACATTAAAAAAAAGAGAGAGAAAAATTTTCTGGGGCAGCTGGCTGGCTCAGTAGAGCACGTGACTCTTGATCTTGGGGTCATGAGTTTGAGCCCCACATTAGGTATAGAAATCACTTAAAAAAAACAAAGGAAAATTTTCCTATTTGTGATTATTTTCTTTTATTCTTTTGATGAGTCACCAGTCAATAATATATATTACTTGACACCACATTATCAACACATTTATCATTTAGCTCTCCCAATTGACTCTGCCTCACTTAAGAAAACTAAAAGAAATGCATATATATATTACTTTATTTGAAGTATTATACAGTAACAACTAATATTCTAAAAGGTGATTCAGGACAAACTTGGTGAAAGCAAATATTTAACAGTTTTCTCAGAGTTAAACAGAATGAAAATCCTGGGATACCAGCAACACTTGACCAGATGAAAGTATAAATGTATGTCTGACAAAGAAGGAAAGGGGGATCACTTCATTTATAGCAATTAATTTATTAAATAATCTCAACTTTAATAGATTTTATTTTAAAAGAACAGAATGATTGAAGTACAACTCTCCTCTGATGCAAGATAGGTGCAATCAGCAGAATTTGAAAATGAAGCATACAGAAGACCTACAGGGCCAGGGCCAGGTATGTGCCTCTTTCTCATTTATTTGTCTTATTTAATAAACATACACACATCCTCTATTCTCCTAGTCTCCCGCAATTCATATTTTCACTCTTCTAATTTTCTCTGATTCATATATTTTACCCCATCTTGATGTTTCCCCCAATTTGATCCTTCACCTAAATCAAATGCTTCTTCAAATGCAAATTCCAAACCCTACCAGACAGCACTCAAATCATAATTACTTAGAGTGGGTCCAGGTATTTGCACTTCTAACAAGTACCTATTGTAATTCTTATGTACATTTGAGTTTTAAAATCACTAATGCCTTGTCTTTGGATAAGGCAGCAGGGCCATTAGCAGTGATAACAATGTCTTTCACAAGATGACTTAGCCCACAGTATCAACAAAGAAAGGAGGCAAAACAAAAGAGGAAAAGAGGGAGGGAGGGGGGAGAGAGAGCCAGAGAGAGAGAGAAAATGAACCAGAATTAGCTCAAAATAAATGACTATACAGACTGTCAGGATCAAGATTGTCTGAGAGACCTCTAGGTTCCCAAATATTTAAAGATCACCTCTCTTCTTCTTTGACTCTGAATAAAGTGTGAAACAAGTAAAACAGGTTAAGACATGCATTTTAGCTTAAATGTGATCAAGACATTTAATAAATTTAACAGAAATTGTGTTTAGTGTAAATGCTATGAATTGTGTGAAATTTCCCAAAGTTCACTGAATTTTTTTACTTTTATAAATGATAATTGAAACAGATTGGAAAGCAGATTGTGTCCTTTAAGCTACAGTAATTACCTGAGAGGAAAGACTTATAAAAAGGGAAGAAGGAAGAAAGATAGGAAGGAAGAGAAGAAAAAGGGAAATGGGAAAACTTCATGTTCATAAAATAAAATCTTTCTTTCAAATATTCTCTCATTAGTTTTTACTTCCAATACATGGACCTTCTTTTCACCAAATTCCATTGTTTGAGTCTAAAAGAGAGTTTCTTAACCTCCACAGTGGTTTGAAACATTAATTGAAATGATAAATTTCAGTAACTACTCAATTAAAATCAGAGTAACAGATAAGCTGTTTACCTAAAACACATTTACCTAGAAACATCTTCCCCATAGTTTCTATGAAAAGACAAATGTAAAAACATTGTCAAAGAAAAATCATACCAGACAAAGTTAAGCAAGCAAGGAAGACTTTATTTGAGACTATTGCAATAGGAGAGAGACTTCAACTCTGTTGAAATAAAACACAGGAGAGTTTTCAGTGCTGAGGTGAGCTAGTGGAAAATAACCAGAGGAAGTTATGGGAGGTGGTCAGTGTGATAGGTCATTTGTGTTTTCTAAATGGCAGTTGAAGAAATTAGGCTTCTACTCTCCCAGAGAGACTAGGAGACAGGGATAATTTCTTGGTGATTACATTTCAGAGGGATGGCTCTCAGGCCTTCGAGAAAGACACTCCTTATTTTAAGCATGGCCAGAAACTGGGAGAAGACTTATGTCTCAAAGGTCAGGGAAGTAATTTACAATTCCAAGTATTCTAAAGTAAATGCTCTAAGAAGAGAGGTCAGATGCCTATAGTAGGAAGAAACTTGTCTATAGTTCTGCCAGTCTGAGGAGAATGTTAACGCTATCTTGGTCAATTTCCTTTCTTTAAGCTTTCAGATGACAAGGAGGTTTCATATGCATTAATTCCTATGTTGTAATTCTTTATTAGACATTGAGTTACATTAGCCCAAACTTATTTCATCTAAGTCTTACAGGCATAGGCTAATTGCTTGATTCTAAGGCTGATCTAAGTGTCATATTTAATTATAGATTGTCTTGAGCAATATCAAAGTTCTTTTGAGTATTTAAATTGCCTTCTTATTTGTTGATTTAAGCAGAAATTGCCTCTCTAAAGAAGATTTTAGTTTATGATTTTTGGCTAAAAATAGCATTTGGCAAACAGTACCCCTAATATAGCCTCTCCTGATTTCTCATGAAAATTCTCAAGAAGACACTGAATAAACAAACAAATAAAAGCCATAAAGTCTCACAACAACTCCAGCTAAAGAGATCCATCCATTGCCAGGATCTGGCAGAAATTGGAGAAAACAGTGTTCCTAGTTTATTGAAACACAACAGCTACGAGAGGATTAAGTCATCTGACCCTACCCCACTAACTGTCCCCTGGCCCCAAAACTCAGGGTCTATAAAAATTTAAATAGCCTTCCCTCCTGGGGAAGTACTGCTTTTTGAGATAGTGAGAGAATTGTTTCTTCCTTCTACTTCATCACCTCACACTTAGTTATTTGGATCTTTAAAGCTCAAAAAGTCACTTGGCAGGAAATAAGGGTAATGGCCGATAGCACTTTGCATTCTAGAAGATGTGACCCCACAAGGAAAGTATAGTCAAAAGTTCTGAAGAATGAAGGTAACTGTAGCAGTACTAAGCACCTAAATCAATCAGATGACAGCAATACAACTTGAGATGGAAGTTGTGCATGAGTAAGCTTTTAACAAATCATTCATTTCCCAGCATCTGGCCTATAGTTAAGTTTGGTTCTGCTGATCTCAAGCAGAATCATCTCTTACCCACAAGAATTGGTCTCTAACATTTTGTACAGATGAATTAATGGTAAATCTACAACTCCTGTGAAGACACAGTACGTTAAGGTAACAATGTTGAACTTTACCCCAGTGAATGCTGTCTGTGATCCTAGAAAACAGAGACGGTTAAGGAAATCCTCCTTATCCCCAGTGCTTTGTGTTTCAGAAATTTCCTAGGACAAGAAACCACCCTTCCCCATATGGCTTAGAAAAGACTCAAGAATGCCTCCTTCTTTACCTATGACAAGGCCAGATGCAGACTGTCCACATTCCATGCTTTCCTCATAAATAATTAGCTTAACTGCTTGCCCCACTGACTGATCAATGGGGACAAACTTTAGTTAAGTTTCTTTCTTCTCCCACCTGAAATCTGACTCACCCTCAGCCTCAGCCAGCATTACTGTCCCCCTTAAGGGCCTCTCCTGAATACAGGCTGGTGTCAAAATAAAGCACTCTCAGAGCCACTATCCAATCATGCCTCTTTTTCATTCCACTCCCCACACCTGGTTCTTTCTAGCCTTGTTGACTCCTCTCTATAAAAGAAACACCCTTTTGCCTAACCCTTGAGAACTTGAAGAGCTCATGGTAGCGATGTTCTCTATTGCAGTGGTAATCCTCTCCCTTTGGCCGTGGTCCCATTCTTGTCCATTTGAAATAAATCTTTCAAATGAAGTTTCTCCTATAAAAATAAATACATAAATATAAAGTCTGAAATTGTTTTTAATTGTCAGAGGATGCTTTCAAGTTCCATTCATTTCTCGTCCCTTAAATGTTTTTGGGGGGAGACTATATTTTTTTTTCAGAACTATGCATGCAGGCATGCACACTTCTTTCTAATGCATAGCGTCTTACTCAGCCAACATTATAAATATATATCCTTTTAGACATCGCTTTCTTCAGGAAAACTTCCTAAGCACTATGCTCTCATCTCACACCATGTTCTAAATTGTTTTATTTTCACACCAAACTATAGGCTCTTTGAGGGACCAATGTCTTATTCCCCCCACTGCTAATATAGGGACATACAGTAGATGTTCAATACGTGTTTGTTGAATTACTAATTAAAAAAAATTAGAAGCAGTTTGCTTTGGCTATGCCTTCTTTGTACCTTAATTGATCATTTTATAAAATGGAGAATAGTCTCAAAAATAACATTGATACTTTCCAGGTATGACTGTCCTGATTGGTTAAGAAAATGCATTTTTGTCCCAAGAGATAGATAGGGAGAGAAACAGAGGGTCTTCCTGCCTTCCGTCAGGCTGGCAGTTTTGCTGTTTCTGGCACTTAATACCCATGGGAAGCTCAAATTAGTTTCTCAGTTGAGTTCCATCTGCCTGCTAAATGGTGCGAATTTTTCCAACCCTGGCAATAGTATGCAAATCATTCCTAAATTTTGGTGTTGTTGAGTTCCCATCATTTATTCTGTGCTTTTTCTGGGGATTTTAGTGAAAAATTAGGAGAGACTGTGTAAAGACCAGTAGCTAGAGGACATTTTAAACCATAAACGTAATTAGGGAAAATCGAGAGACAATTTTCTCGCGAGACTTTGGAGCTGTCAGAGTAAGCATTCTTTCTCTCCCTCGCTCCACCCTCTTCTCACTTGCCAGCCTTTTCTATGCTCATCACGCATTGTTTTAATATGAAGGTACACCAGGGAAAAGAGGAGATACATTTCCAGTTATACCTAGCGAGTGCCTCGTGTGTTTGAAGTGACGGGAGATTACGTTATCATTTACTAACTCTGAGAAATTAGTATTAGTATCTGGATTAGTTAGGATCACAACTGAAAATATATTTTAAAACTTAGGCTAACTCTGTTAACCATTTATAAAGTCACATTGTAGCAAAGGATAAGGGCAGCGAATAAAGCCAGGGCTAGCAAAGCTGGAGTCTCCTTATTGCCTCTGCACGTGAAGGAATAAGTAGAAGGAGCAGTTGTTGTAACCTAGAAACAGAACGGTGTGTAGAAGTCCACTGACAGGAATTAAAACCTTTAGTAGAGGGATGCAGCCTTAAAAGCTTCAGGTGAAGTTGCCTGTTGGCTCAGTCGGTTACACATCCCATTCTTGATATCGGCTCAGGTCATGATCTCACGGTTGTAAGATCAAGCCCCACGGTCAGGCCCCACTCTAAGCATGGAGCCTGCTTGAGTTTCTCTCTACCCCTCCCCTTTCTGCCTCTCCCCTACTTGTGCTCTTTCTCTCTCAGAATAAATAAACATTAAAAACAGCTTCAGATGAGGTAGGCAACCAGCCTGCAGCAATCTCGTGGAGAGGGGTCAGCAACAGGAAAATCAATACCCCAAACTCACTCTTCTCCTCTGCCACTATTCCCCACTGACAAACCCAACCAGAATTCAGGGAGCAAGGAAGCCTGTGGATGCAGTCCAAACTGATGAGGGAATGCACAATGGTGTGGACCAAATCCAGCTTCGTACCTGTTTTTGTAGGCCGGCAATCTGAGAATGGTTTTCATGTTTTTTAAGCGTTGGAAAAATATATTGTAAAGATATTTTGTGACACATAAAAATTACATGAAAGTCAAACTTCAGCATCTACTGATAAAGTTTTATTAGAACACAGCCATGGTCATTTGTGTGCATGTTATATCTGCCTGCTTCCGGGCTAAAACGGCAGAGTTGAGTAATTGCAGCAGAGACCTTATGTGGTACTCTCACAGCTTTGCATTGCTGCTCAGAGCATTGCTGTCACATTGACATGGTTATAACTTGACAGGATTGTGAATGTCACATGTATCATTGTACTGTGTTATTTTATTATTTACTGACTACCAGTGCATACTCATTATGTCAAAACAAGAAAAAAAAGAAGAGCGGACTTTAAATGTCACAATTTTAAGGCAGGGTAGTATGGAGGTTATTTTGTTATAGAATTGGATGACAAAGATTGTGTTTATTTTTCAGTGACAATATAACTGTGCTAAAATTCAGACTACAATATAAATTGATGTTCACATGAACACTCATGGCAGTATTCCCAACTCACGAGAAAGTGACAGAGAAATTAGAAGATTTTAATTTTTTTTTAATGTTTATTCATCTTTGAGAGACAGAGAGTGAGAGCATGAGCAGGGAAGGGGCAGAGACAGGGAGACAGAATCCCAAGCAGGCTCCAGGCTCTGAACTGTCAGCACAGAGCCCGACGCGGGGCTTGAACTCACAGACTGTGAGATCATGACCTGAGCCGAAGTCGGACGCTCAACCAACTGAGCCACCCAGGCACCCCAAAAAAGAAAACATGAATTCAGCCCAACCTGAAGAGGAATCCGTTAAGATATATTGCAACAGATGGTGATAAAAATTGATATGCAGTTGAAAAAGGAAAAGTTGAACATAGTTGCAAAACTGTGAAAATGTAATGTGGGGAAAGCTTACAGAGATACTCATTGTGATATTCATGCAGACAAATACTTGACGTCTATCATTTGGAAATGCTGTGAATATGAGCTTCACTTGTGCTTATGGACGTAAGTATTGTCAGGTGGACAATTTTTGATAGAAATAAAAGCTGAATAATCTCACCTGCCCCCTACTTCACAGAAGTTTGATGGGTTAGCAATGGTAAAATTTCACTGGGATTTATCTGAGCACAGGACTAAAACTGATGATTTTTTTTTTTTCTTGGAGAGAGAGAAAGAGAGAGAGATTGAGCATGAGCAGGGCAGAAGGGCAGAAGGAGAAAGAATCTTAAGCAGGCTCCATGCTCAGAGCAGAGTCCGACACGGGGTAGATCCCACGTACACACTACCCTGGGATTAGGACCTGAGCCGAAATCAAGAGTCAGACGCTCAACTGCCTCCCAGGTACCCTCCTTTTCTGAATGAAAAGAATTGCTTCAACCACTATTAATTACAGACGTAATGATATTTCTTTTTTAATGTTAATTTTTATATTATTTTTTTGATATTTCTTAATGAATTCAACCTAAAATTATAGGCAGAATAGTGCTTAAATATGGAGTTTATTCTGTAGTATAATCATTTCAAAAACTGATGTTGTTTGAATCACAAGCAATGTCAGGCTACTTTAAAGGCTTACCATTCTGTCAAAAGTTAAAACAGGAAATGAAGTCTCTATTCCCATGCAAATTTGTAGTGGATATGTTTTCTGAGCTCCAACACAGATCTGTTTTTTGGACCTCGATGCAAATGTAAAGGAAATTTTCATACTTTAAAACCCATTTAACTCTACAATTGAGGAGCTTCCATCCATCTTTCAAATAGAAGTGATTAATCTGCACATAATGACATACAAAAAGGTGAATACCAAAAGGAGAATCTGATAGAATTCTATAAATGACTTCTAAATGATGAATATGTTCAATTAAAATAAGCTTATGGATTGATATCAGTATTTAAAAATTCTTATTTGGTTGGAAAGACATTTTCTAAGATGAAATATGAAAACTCTTACTACACAGCAGCACTAAACACTAAATTTCAACCTCCATTAAACAAAATGTTATCCAAAAAAATGCTGAGATCAAAGATTATTTTTCATCTGGGCTCTGACTTCTAATTTTTTAAATAAACTTTCTGATTATTTTCTCTTTCTCTCTCTCTTTAAATTCTATACCTTCCTCCTTTCCTTTGTCTTTTCCAAGTTTCTGTTTTGATATCTTTTCCATCATACCTGTTAATTCTTCTTACAGTCCTCTCTCATGGCTGCCACCCATTCCCCCTTCTTTATCCAATTTCAATTGTTGCCCTGACCTTTCCAGCACAGTTGTCTGAATGGACTCCAAGAGAAGTTGACTCTCTCTGCCTTTTCCCTGCTCCATGATCTATGTCTACCAGCCTTGTTTCCTCTGGTCTCTTAATTCAGCAAATTCCTAAGATAGGGTTTACAGGAGATAACATTTATGGGGCTGAAAATATCTTTGTCACATTTGATGTCATGTTTTTAAGTTTATTTATTTATTTATTAAATGTTTTATTTATTTTTGAGACAGAGAGAGACAGAGCATGAGCAAGGGAGGGTCAGAGAGAGAGGGAGACACAGAATCTGAAACAGGCTCCAGGCTCTGAGCTGTCAGCACAGAGCCTGACGTGGGGCTTGAACTCACGAACTCTGAGATCATGACCTGAGCTAAAGTTGGACACTTAACCAACTGAGCCACCCAGGCACCCCAACTTTATTTATTTTTGAGAGAAAAAGAGAGAGAGAGAGTGGGGAAGGGGCAGAGAGAGGGAGAAAGAGAGAGCGCATCCCAAGCAGACTCTGCACTGACAGTGTGGATCCCATTGTGGACTCAGAATCACAAACCATAAGGTCATGACCTGAGCCAAAACCAAGAGTTGTATACTCAACTGACTGAGCCACCCAGGTGCCCCATGATGACATTTTTGACTGGGTATGGAGATCAAGACAAAAATTAAATTTTATTTTATTGCTCTGAGCGTGTTCTCTGTAATCTTTTAGCTTTTATATAACAAATTTGTCATCATTTAAATCCTCATTTATTAATGGATATATTGATTTATTTTCAATCCGTAATATTTCACAACTTAAAGAAAATTCGAATGCTGCCATTTTGCAGTCATAGATCTGGTCATAAGTCTTCTATTCTATTTGGAATTTTCTAGGTCCTCTCAAGGACAAAACTCTGGTTTCCTTGTTCCTAATTTCACTCTATTGAGCAGTCAAATATAAAACATTCTATATTGATCTTTAGTATCTTTTATAGGTTTTTAAAAATTATATTTCACAGCTATTTGTCTTTTTGTTCTACAGTTTTGGAGAGTCCCTCAAAATGATCTTTCTTTTCTTATGATTTTTATTTTTGAATTTGCAGTTCTATTTAAAGCTTTTAGAATGCTTTCTTGTCACTAATAATTCCAATCAAATCACTTTAAGAATACTAATGCAAGTGTTGCTTAATTGTTAATATTTTCTGATATATTTTTGAATTCCTCTATGACATTCTTTTCCACTTGCTTTGTCTTGTCTCTTTTGTTAATTGTTGGGTGATGTTTGATTATCTATTCATATCTTAAATTAAGGCAGTAAAAAAGACCTCTGTGTGCTTAGGTAAATAGAGTCAACTGGCTTTTGCTTTAAGCTGGTAAGATGAGATCCTACCCATTACTCTGGTGTGGGGAAATAGGTTCAAGAATCCCTTATACTTACATAAATGGGTTAAAAAAAAAACACACACAAAAAACTTACCTGCAATGCTGCTGCCACAGGACGAAAACTCCCAAGGTTAGTTAGCGAGATATTATAATGGAATCACGAGTAACTTGTTATATCACCTGCAAGAAACTACTTTCCATCTGGTGCCAATATACTCTGATCACAAACTCCACCTGCCCCACAGACCCTTTGCTGCTTACCCACATAAGTTAATGATTACTATCTGATTGTTTTCTTCATGTTCACCACGTGTGTAAGATCTTGAGCGCTCAATAAATATGGAGATGAAACTCCAGCTCAAGGCTCTTGTCTCCTCCCAGACATTAGCCTCTCTTGTATTGAAATCTGCATCTGTCCTCCTGTTGGACAAGAGAGAACTCTAAACTCATAGTCTACGACATCCTGGAAAATTCCTAAATGCTAAAAAGAATAACATTTTGATTTGGTGCGGTGAAACTCATAGCAATGGCTTTAACTTCAGAGATAGTTTTTATCATTTCCATAGAAAATAAAGCTTAGGCTTAAGCTTAGGCTTAAGTTTCTGGCTGAAAGTCTGTATCCATGTAGGATATAGAGGAGAGAAATGGATAAATCAACTGTTCCATTCATAAACTTTCAATTAGTGTCCATGCTTTCAGCTACATTACTCCAGCTCTCTCTTTGCAGAACTCATTGCTTGACTTGGCTCCCTCTCTGAATGCAGCCACATTAGTGTATATTGTAGACTGTGGCTTCCTTCTGCTCTCTCTAATCAATATGTGGTAGTGATTTCCTTTTGGTTTTTCAAACAGTTGTTTAAAAATGTGTTCAGTAATGGAATATCTTCATGTTCCCTGTTTAAGTTTCTTTCACATTTTTAAGTGGGGGTATTGAAAAAAAAAAGAGATTAGACGTGTCTAAGTCTGCCATATTGAAATGGAATACATATTCAGCATATATTTATTGAACACCTATACGGCAGCACTTTGCTATATTTTTATGAACAGAACAAAAATGTCTTTAACCTTATACATTTTACCTTCTAGAAACAGTGACAATTGACAGGTAAATAAAGTTATGAAATAATAAAAATTATAATAAATAACATGAAAATTAAGGGCAATACACTGTGAGAAGGGATAACACGTGAGACCGACTCAAGATTTGATGATCAGAAACAAAATAACTGAGTAGAAAGCAGTTAAGTCCAGCCTTAAAAGATAAGGAAGAGGCAATCACACAAAGGGAAAATGGGTAGAATATATAGGCAGAAGGATACCTATTTGACAGGGTTTTTTTTTTTTTTTTAGTTTATTTATTTATTTTATTTATTTTTTTTTTTTGAGTTTTATTTTTTATTTTATTTTTTTATATATATGAAATTTATTGACAAATTGGTTTCCATACAACACCCCAGTGCTCATCCCAAAAGGTGCCCTCCTCAATACCCATCACCCACCCTCCCCTCCCTCCCACCCCCTATCAACCCTCAGTTTGTTCTCAGTTTTTAAGAGTCTCTTATGCTTTGGCTCTCTCCCACTCTAACGTCTTTTTTTTTTTTTTTTCCTTCCCCTCCCCCATGGGTTCCTGTTAAGTTTCTCAGGATCCACATAAGAGTGAAACCATATGGTATCTGTCTTTCTCTGTATGGCTTATTTCACTTAGCATCACACTCTCCAGTTCCATCCACGTTGCTACAAAAGGCCATATTTCATTTTTTCTCATTGCCACGTAGTATTCCATTGTGTATATAAACCACAATTTCTTTATCCATTCATCAGTTGATGGACGTTTAGGCTCTTTCCATAATTTGGCTATTGTTGAGAGTGCTGCTATGAACATTGGGGTACAAGTGCCCCTATGCATTAGTACTCCTGTATCCCTTGGCTAAATTCCTAGCAGTGCTATTGCTGGGTCATAGGGTAGGTCTATTTTTAATTTTCTGAGGAACCTCCACACTGCTTTCCAGAGTGGCTGCACCAATTTGCATTCCCACCGACAGTGCAAGAGGGTTCCCGTTTCTCCACATCCTCTCCAGCATCTATAGTCTCCTGATTTGTTCATTTTGGCCACTCTGACTGGCGTGAGGTGATACCTGAGTGTGGTTTTGATTTGTATTTCCCTGATAAGGAGCGATGCTGAACATCTTTTCATGTGCCTATTGGCCATCTGGATGACAGGGTTTTTATATGAGTGACTAAAAGAAAGCCATGGAGTCTGTGAGTGAGAGGTAGTAGACAAAAAAAGAGGCCAAAGTAGAGACAAAAAGTAAAGACAAAAGCAGAGACCAAATTATTTAGAGCATTGTAAACCATAAAAGAGTACAGATTTTATTTTGTGCCCACTTTGAAGTGTTTTATTTGAGAGCATGAAATAATTTGTACTTTAGGAAGATCATTTTGCTTTACTGAGAAAAAAAAGGTTAGAGAAGAAAGGTGGGAGGTAAGGACAAATGGCAAGAGGTTATCTCAGTAATTCAGGTGAGAGAGAAAGGTGAACGTTAAGATGGTGGCAGAAGAGAAATAAAAAAGACAATAGATTCTCTATGGGTATGAAGATTGAATTACTATGACTCACTGATGAACTGGTTATGGGAGGGAAGGAAAAGAGTAGAATCCAGAGAACTCTTGAATTATTTACTATGAAATTGATTGTCTTGTGGAATTTTTATTGAGATGGGGAAGACTGGTGAAGAAAAGAATGAAGAAATTAATTTTGAACTCATTAAGTTTAAGATGCCAATAAAACACTCAAATGTAAATGCCAAGTCAAGAAGGCTAGACTTAGAATTTAAATTTAGTTTTATTAGTACATATGTGGTAATGAAAACCATGTGACTGGATAAGATGACCTCAGGAGAAGAAGGAAGAGGGAAGAGAAGAGGGAAAAGAACCTAATTCTCAGCTCAGACAGCAACAGAAGAGCTAGCAATGGAGACTGAGAAATAATATAATCAGGAAAGCATAGAGAATAAGCCAGAAAATTCTGAAATCAATCATCAAGGGAAATAAAAATAGAGTTCAAAGAAGGAAGCTTTCAAATGAGAGTCAAAGAAATAGATATGCAGTAGATTTGTTGATTGCTGATAACAGTTTCGGAGAAGGCAAGTTGACTGGAGTATTTTGAAGAGAGTTTAAATGAGAGATAAGGAAGTGGTTGAAAAGCATATGTAGAAAATTATTGTAAAAATTTTAGATATAAAAAATACCAGAAAGGAATTGAATGGACATATGGAGTTAAGGAGAGTTTTGTTGATTTGCCTATTTGTTTAATTATAAGATGGTACCTAAGTGCTCAGGCTGATGGTTGCTACTGCAATGCTCCAGATGGCCCGAGAAAAGGGGAGCCACTTGCCTCAGTACTTGAACAGTCTCACCAGTTTTCCCCAGTGTGACTTCAAATTATTATAACTTTATATGTGTGCCACAATGTGAAACATACTGTGAAGCAGTGACTTCTGGCATATGGAAATCATTCATGCATGCACACACGAGAGAGAGAGAGAGAGAGAGAGAGAGAGAGAGAGAGAGAGAGAGATTAATGATTCAGGAAGAGAGAAAATAACCAAAGAAGCAAAGTCAGAGAGAAGGCAGCATGTATGGAATGATTCATCGTTGCCATGAGAAAGAAAAATTTCCCCCATTTTTCAGTAAAAAAAGAAAGAAGTTCCTAGCAGATGCACACAGATTTGTAGACTTGATCATGAGAAGATGATAAACATCTTTTGGAATAATTTCCATTTGTTATGTAAAACATAATGCATGATTACAATGTGAAAGTGGAGAGGAAAAATATAGGGCATTGGAAGACCAAGGAAGAGGTGTGGAATATTTATTGCAAAGAGAAAGAACTATATTACTTAAGAAAGATAGTTGTATGTCCATTTGAGGTGCCACTTTTTGCTGGACTATTCTGATCAAAGAACATGAAACAGCCCTAAATATATTATATGGTTATTTGTATATATTGCTTTTCAGTATACCTACACCATAAACCCCTAGAGGTCAGGATGTTTGTCTTCCTTAGAGCTTCATCACTTAACATTAGGTGCAAAGTAAGTACACAATACACATTTGTTGAATGAATGAATGAATGAACAAGAATTCTGATTCCTACAAAAGGATTTTATGGAACCAAGAGATTGTCCAATGGATTGCAACCTTGCTTTTTGAGGCAAAAGTCACCTTTTGTCCAATTATTTATCTTCTCTTCCATCTTCTCTTTCCCTTCTTTTTCTTCTCATCCAAATAAAATAAAACACTGGAGCCACCATTTCCAGCCAAACCCTTTTAAAAAATATTGCTCCCTAATGTAAAGGTTGACTCTCAGCCAAAATGCCTATAACTGATTTAATTGGACAAATATTAGAATGAATTAAAATTTTAATCATAAATCCTCCAAGTAAGAATTATCTTTCTAGCATCATATTTCCATCCTGGATGGTCCTTTCACACAGAATACCAAAGTCAGCTCTTTTCCATGAATCCTCTGCTCTCAGATTTAAGCTATAGCTTTAGCTTGATCGACTCCACTTTCTTTTCTGCTTCAAGGAAACCTGTTGCCTCTGTTGGCATATTTACTGCTGCTCTTGCAGATATATGAACTATCCCAAGCATAATGTGACCACAGATGGTAGAAAGCTCACTTTAATCAATCCCTTGCTGTGTTCTGGAACTGCCATTGGCAGCCCCCACTTCATGGCTGATTGTTAGTACCCAGCCTGTGCACACTGGTTGTGTGGGACACTAATCAGTTTAAATTTAATAGAGCACAGTGTAGCATCTTTGTCTTGCCTTTTTTAGGAGAGTAAATATTTCTCTTGCACTGTTCTCCAGCTATTTCAAGGATGACTACTCTGAGCTAAGAAATTTCAGGGTATTGAAACTTTCTGTTTAAAACAAGTAAGCAGATGATGGGAAATGTTTTGATTTTCCCCAAGTGACTATATAGTCATTTTGCACAATCTTTTGCTTCCTTAGACTAATAGAAAAGGGGCATGGCTTGTTATACTAACCAAATGGATATCACCATTATTTGCTTCTGGGGAAACCCAACCTTGAGGTTTGTTTGCCAACCTAAGGTAGAAGGTGCTGTATGATTGCCTGGTTCAGATTTTAGTGGAGAGTACTGTCTTTCATCTTTGTGGCTCAAACACCTGTTTGTGAACTAGAACTGCAGTCTTGAAAGAGCTTGTATCCGCAACTAGCAAATGCAGCATTTCTACACTGGGGAGAACATAAGGCAAAGTGGAGGAAATGCAGTATAAAACATGGCAAAAGGAGTGATCTGATTAGACTGAATCTGCTTCTTGTGTCTGGGTAAATCACACAGGCTGGGTCCAAGATTGTGGGATTGTTGTGCAACTCTAGAACAATGAAAGTTATGAACCCACTGTAAATAGGGAAAATAAGTCTGGTATATTCTAAATATCCTAAGTGAACACATTTTTCTGTCAATTTGATAACAATATTCTGAAATATGGCCTTCAAGTTTTGTATTAACTGAAAAAGATCTCTATAAGGGATGTTTCCTGCTTATCCAAAAAAAATCAGTTCCTGTTACAAAGTTCCAGAAATAGACTTAACAATTCCCAAATGCTGCCTCAATTTACTCTTTGTTCTAATTTCACAACTTTTACTATTTTTTTATAACTTTTGCTGATTCATGGAATCAAAATAATATATGAAAAAATCCAAACAACTTAAAAAGTGTAACATTCTCTTTTCATTGGGGTATCCAGATACCGCCTAACATTAAGGGAATGGATATTGAAAATTGGGTCCAAATCTCAACAGATGAAAGTCACCTTTCTACCGTCAGGATGTCAGACTTCATAGCCATATAGACATTATGGCTTCATCATGTGTCAAACAGTACTATAAAGACAAAATCCTGGAAACACTTGAGTCATATGAACACTAGAGCTTTATCATCAGAAATCTTATGCATTTGTAGTTAGATTATGCAGAAAGCTGGATGATACTTGATAGGATTGAATTAATTAACTTGTCAATATTCTTATTGATAAATAAGGGGAAGATTATCAAAATAACTAAGAAAAAATTTAATGCTGATTATATACATCATAATAGTGTATATATAGTTTATATTATACATAAAACGTATCATTTTAGTTGCTATGTAATTATTCTAATTACATATTTCAGAATCTGATGATAAATGCATATTTTGAAGAATTTTCAGATACCACTATCAAATATGTTTGTCTTTTTACAATATAATGCTATGTGCATTCTTCTTTCATCATACTTTGAGACAGGTGTTTGAACAACTGTAATTGAATTTTTGTGATTTTGAGATCTCAAAGCCTTTTGCCATGTTACCTATCACTAGGCTGAAAAATAGCATTTGTACATATTTTTGGTTACACAATTAGAGAATTCACTGAAAAATATTAAGATGATCATCAATTACTTAGGAGAAGAAACCCACAGGAATATTCATTATGAAAATAAAGTCCAGTGGACATTACTTATTATCTACCTCTGACTTTCCCCCTCCCCAAAAGGGACCTGATTTTAGTTTGGATTTCCATGTCTCACCGACTGGTTAAAGGGTAACTCCTACCATTCTCGCTGCAATGATTGACACAATAGTCTAGCCCTAAGCCAGTCAGTCTGTGACATTTTTCTAGCCACAAGGAATGATTCACATAGGAGCAAGTTACTGAATTCAGGCCTAAAAGTTTCATGGTACATTTGCTGGAACTTATATTGGGAGAAACGACATATTTCCTCTTTCTCTGGACGTTGTGGGGTGAGAATGTGCAATGTGGATTAAAAGAGTCTTTTGTTCAATAACATACCTCCTGAAAAAGTCAAATGAGAGAGAACACAGTGTGGAAAATCCCACAGATATAGCACACAAGTGGCACTGGCTTTATCCAATCCTGAAGATTATGCTTCCTTTGGTCCTCTAGTTACATATGTGAATCGATATAGTTCCTTAGAGTTTGGTCTAGTTTGGGTCTTATGTTTTTTGTAGAAGAAAGTATTGTAATGGATATATGTGACTATTATTACTATTGGTTGGCCACAGTATTCTTAAGAGGGTGCCAAGTATGCTCTATGTGTTATCTCACCTGATATAACAATATGAAGTAAGTATTGTAAGTTACAGCCCAGAATCACATGGGTGGTAAGTGGTAGAGTTGGAATTTGGACAAAAAAGACCCAAAAGTCTTCAAAGTCATTTTGTCTCAACACCATTCAATTATCAGTATACTAGCACCTTTGGAGGAAATTCAGGACTATGTGAATACTTTTTGTTTATGGAAAATAGAAAGCATAATTTCAGGGACACCTCAATCATTCCTGTCTGGAAGGGAAAGAAGCATGTTACTAATTCTACTTGATATTAAAATCCAGTTCTTCACCTCAGCACCACATAACACTTTCTATCAGATGATGCCAAGGTGGCCACATTTATTCAGAGCCCTTTGAGCTAAAGTAGTTATGTAAGCAATATTACTAAGACAGTTGGAGAGCCTTAGGCATAGGAAAAATGCTTAGAAAAGAATCAAGATTGCTCTCTTGTTGATAAATCTGGGCTCTTGCAATTTTTGTGATGAGAATAGGGAAAAACACATCATCTATATAAAACAATGTCATGCAAAAAACATGAGGTGCTGTCCTTTTACTGTCCACAAGAGTGAATAAGGCACCGATGAAATAAGGCTTTTGTAGGTCATTGAGATCACAGTCCCTCACATGGAAAGATTAAGGAATTCTTCCCGGAAGATAAAATCTTTTATGTTTTACCCATTGTATAATTAAATAACCTGGAAGCAATTTCTGGAAGAATTGGGATTATTACTTCTGTCCTTGCTTCCTGTGGAATGTTGAGTATACCCAGGATACAGAGACCTTCTTCCTTCCCACAGAAACAGGAAAAATCCAGTTAAGACAAAGCAATAACTAAGATCCTCATTGCTACAATTATCTTTAGTAAGAGTTGTATAAAGAACAGTAGGCTACTGAAAACACCCCACTTTAACAGGATAAAAGATAAGGAATATTTTTCCATCATGAATAAAAATGGTGAGATTCAGCAGACTGTAAAGGCTAAGAATTTGGACTTTGGAGCTAGACTTGTAGGGTTTGAATTCTTCATGTGCTCTGTCACTTACTAGCTGGGTGACTTTTACAAAATAATTTTATTTCATGGTATATCATTTCTCTTTCTTTCTTTCTTTCAAAATATTAACTATATACTCTTGTAGGATTTAAAGGAATTTATATATTACAAACTTTGAAAAGTTTTAACTCTGCCATAATAGGTAATAAGCACTCAAATATTTTCTTGTAGTAGCAGTGATGTTACTAATTGTAGGAATACAAATGAAATGTTTGCCATATAATATGCCAGACACTGACTGCATTTGTTGCTTTACAAATGTTATTTAACCATCAAAATATCACCTTAATGAAAGAGCGAGGTATTATCCTTTTTCAGAAGAGAAAGTTAAGAAACAGTGTAAAAAATGTTGCCAAGTTCAGATAGCCTGGGAATTCTGATATGTAAACTAAGATCTGCCTGGAGTTAAAACTAGGATGTTACCCATACTCCAGGGTATTTTCCTTGATGTGATCTTATTTGAGCTAGAATAAACCAGGGGGTCTCATATAAGGACACATAACTCTCATTGATTCATACAAAAAAATATCCTGTATCCTTTGAACACAGTATATTCCTTAAAATAGAACTTGCTCATTGAGAAAGTGAATTAATGATAGCATCATTTTAAGGAAACTATTAAACCATTGCTATGATTTAAATGGTGTCAGAAAAAATGACAGGCACTATCAGTCTATGCCAACAGCTTGCAAACATATGATTACAAGAACGGGTAAGTGCAATGAGGCAAACTTATATCTGTGTGTCTGCACCATCAAAGTTCAAGGACCAAAAAATAACACCTTGCTGGATAGTAAAAGCAGGTAAAGTTGCCAAAATGTATATAATTATTAAATGCAATTAACATATTGACAAGGATAGTGCACAATACAAAAAATATAAGGGTTATTATGGTTATGTATTTGACTGTAAGCTTTAAAGGGGAAGGCTCCTTTCTTGTCCATATGTTTGCACACTATATTACTAACTTATCCTCATACAGCTCCTCTAAACAAGACCTGTACCAATTCCATTAGCCTACCTACTTCTATACCGTATAATTCTTTTTATGATAGAAGACAAATTTCTGGTTCCATTTAAAGTCAGGCCCTCCATCTGTGTCCTGAATTCCACTTCCATTAATTTTTCTCAAGGATATTGCTTCTGCAATTATGTTTTTTTTTTCTTATGCAGCAGCAAGGTTTTTTCTCTCTCTCTGCTGGATTATTCCAAATGGCATGCAACATTACTTAATATGATCCTTTTAAAACAAAATCATCACATAACCCCACATTCCGTCTGGTCACTGCCCCAGTTTTCTATCCTCTGCAATACTCCCATGAAAGAGTTGTCTATTTTTATTATTCCTTCCCTTTCCTAACTTCCCATTCTTTAAGAGGCTTTTCTCCTCACAACTCCAATGAAAAATCTCTTTTCAAGATTACAAATGATCACAGCCAGTGGTCAATTCACTGCCCTATTTTACTTGACTTTTAGCAGCATTTGATATACATGATTATAGTTCTTTCTTGAAACACATACTTTCATTGCCTTCAAGGACACCCAAGATGCCTGATTTTCTTCTTACTTCATTATCTTCTTTTCAAAGTTTCCTTTGATGGCTCCCTTTCTCCTCTACCAGACTTTGAGACATTGTGGTGCTCCAGACATTCCCCCCTGCCTGGCATTCTCTAGATAATCTATCAAGTCTTAGGATTTTAACTACAACCTATGCATAGATGGCACTCTCATTTATCTATTTTCTTGAACTCACCACTGAGTTCCGCATATTTCAGATTTTAAGTGGCCGAACTAATTTTATCAATAAATGCACCATACTGTTAAACCATTTGTTTATTCTCCAAATCTAGATCACTGTAGATTCCTCACTTCCCTTCACATGACACACTCAATCTATCAGTAAATCTCCTCGGCTCCACCTCCAAAATATTTTCTGCAATCCAGCCATTTGTGTGTTAAGCCCCTACCTGCAACTCCATCATTATTCACTTAGACTACTATAATTGTATCTTTGCTTTTAGTTTTATTTCTTTTGAGAGGGCAGAGAGAGTGCCAGCAGGGGAGGAGCAGAGAGAGGGAGAGACAGGATCCCAAGCACGTTCCTCACTGTCAGTGTGGAGCCTGACACAGTGCTCCAACTCATGAGAATTGTGAGATCATAACCTGAGCCCAAATCAATAGGTGGACAGTCAACCAACTGATCCACCCAGGTGCTCCTCTTACAATTGTATCTTAATGGTATCTTCACCCCCATTCTTGTCTCATTATATTCCACCATTTACACAGCAGCCAAACTCTTCTCACAAAAACATAAATTAGATTACATCATTCCATTGCTCAAACTCTCCAATGGCTAAACCTTTCCTTTGGAAAAAATTGAAAATCTATTTTCAGATCTTTCAATAGCACACATCACCTGATACTTGATTACCTTTTAAACCAATCTTGGAACCACTTGTTCACTCTGTTCAGGTTACTCTGGCTTTCTTCTATTTAGATAAGTTTATTTCCACTTTTGGGTTTATTTTTTACCTGAAATACCTTTTCCATCCTCCTAAATGACTAAATTCTTCGAGTAATTTAGTTTTCTGGGCACATCACCTACTCAGAGTCTTTTCCTGATGCTCTATTCTAAAGTAGCTCACCCCATCACTTTCAATAATGTCATCATATCTCATTTTGTTCTTAGTATTTATTACTATCTGAATTAATCTCTTTCCTTATTTACTCATTTGTTGTGTATTTGCTTATCATCCTGATCCCAGTCACTGGAATATAAGACTCATGATAGTGAAAATCTCCTTTCATTTATTCATTATAGTATGCAGTGGACAAGTCCTGATTTTTTGCAAACCTTGGGAAGAAAGATAAAGGAGAAATTATGAAGAGTGAAATAAATAAAGACAGAGCATCATTTTTATTGAATATAAATTTTTATATAATAACCATGTAATTATGTTAAACTTAAATCTCTCAGGATGTGTGCATTTTTTTTTCCAAAAAGATGAATGCATGATCCAAATCTATCATTTCTGGGTCACTGTGATGAGATCCAGCAGCCTTTAAATATAAAAAACAACTAACCAGGAAAAAGAGATTGCCAGAACATGTGAGGTATAAAACATAGAGAAGATAGATGGCACCTAGAAATATTCTTCCCTTTGCCTCTTTCTTCTCTTAAAAATAGTTTTCTGACAGCATTTGATCCTACTTTAGTGTTTCCTTTAGCTTATACCTGTGTCATCATTATCGCCATTATCACACACTGAAGAGGTAATGTTTATTGAGTTCTTATTAAACCTTAAAACTCCACTAGATTTTAAAATCCAACAAACAAACAAACAAGCAAATTGTTGTTGAAATCCAACAAACAAAATGACTGAACTCCAATCAGTTTGGTGCGATTATAATGACTCATGCTTTTAATCACTAACCCAATAATTCTCAAACTTTAGTGTGCAAAAAATCATCTGGATCACTTCTTAGAAAAGCAAATTCTCAATTTTCAATTCAGATATTCTATTCAGAAGTTCTTGGGTGAGGTCCATGGGTATGTACTAGACAATATTGCAGTGATTTCACTGCAGCAGAAAGAGGACCACTCTTTGAGGAACAGTGTAATAACTTACACCATCCCATTGGACTGAGACATACTGTAGGCATTTACTAAACAGGAAGTAATTAATTTGGAAGAATGAAGTTTTTTGACATAAAGCCCCTTTTAAATTCAAAAATATTGTCATGCATTCCCTCTGATAGCCTCATATTACATAAGACACGTCAAAAATATTTAATATGTACTATAGCAGGAACCCAGAATCAACCCTTGGAGAACATTATTTCTCTCATAAAATTACATGCTTCCCTTTTAAACAACTTCAAGAAAGTCTTACAAACCACATAACCTTAGAAATTGACTGCTAGCCTCAGTAATAGCACACTGCTAGAGTCTTCCTATATAATCTTAAAAGTGAGGTTTCATTGCTGTTTCAATGCCCTTTAAGTCAAATAATGGAGATGATCTTGATCTTCTAAGCAGCCAACATGCTCTTCGTTAAAGTATCTAAAAATTTGGTCACATTTATATTTCTTTTATTGCCTTCATTTGGCCTAGTAGAAGACCTCTTTACTGACCTGCAAAAATGTTTCACTCTAGGAAATGTATAAATACAAATAAGAAATAAGGATATGGTGCATGCGAATATGATTTAGATTGAGATGGCTACTTTAGGTATTTGTTTACCTCAAAGAAGCTAGTGTTAATTTTTAATTTTTACCACATAAAATCAGATAGAGATGTTGGTCAAAGTTTAATGCCTTTCATGGTTATGTTGAAGGTGAAGGAAAATCTAAATATTATCTATTTAGGGTCTATGTAAGATAAAGATGGACTCATTCACTTAAATGATAAATAAATAAGGGAAAAACAGCTTTAATAGACAAAAGTGATGCATAGAAGACAAGAATTCAATCATAGTGTTTATAAATATCTTTAAATTAACAAGCAAAGTTCAAATATAAGCAAAGACCTCTGCATTGTCATGAGGAAAGAATGCAAATATATTCATAATATGTTAATTAAAAAGATAGCTTATTATAGGATATGAATACACTTTCTTTCTCCTTGCTCTTTTTGTGTTTGTTATAAAGATAAATATATAATAAACACAGCAGGAAAAATATGTGCTCTAATTATCTACTCCTGAGGAGAACCATCTGTAATTAAAAAAAAAAAAACACTGGTCAACAAATAAAAGTTAAATAAAAATCAAGCATGCTATATTCATCATATCAAAAAACCTCAGAAAATAGAAAACATTTTTCCTACTGTCCAATAGCAAAAAGATGAGTGGAAGCATCTTACTTTGCATGTTTTCTGTTCTAATAAATAAAAGGTAAAATGAGAAAGACAATCACATTACAGGAAGGAAGGATATAAATGTGTCAGCAGGATTAGGAATGTTCTCATGGAGAGGGTGGCACTTACCATCAATCTTGAACGATAAATTAATTTGAAAAATGGTGAAGCAAAAACATGGATAAAGTCATGGAAGAAGAATATACAACAAATATACAGGGGAAGGGAGTTATCTATGTTTGTTGTGGCTTTAAGAAAATGCAAATAACATTTCAGGAAGGATAGGGTCACAATCTAGAGGGCTCTAATTGTCAATCCAAGAAAGTAAGAAGGTCATGGGTATTAAAAGATTTTGAGGCTACAAGTGATATGTTGAAAGTGTGACTTGAAAACATTATAATAAAGTGTAGTAAAACTGGAAGAGAAGAATAGCCAGAGCATTTGGAGACCACAGGATTCCAGATTCCAGTAGCAGTCAGAGTGGAGGGGAGAAACATCACATTATGTTATTGAAGATACTTTGGAAAATACCATAAGGTAGCCTAAAACTTCACATACTGACCACTTAAAGATTTTTTTTTAATTTCATTGAAATAGAAGATATTCATGGATGATAATTATGTTACTGAAGAAAGCAGCCAAATGTCTCTGAAGTCTTTTCCTGAGAGACATACTGCAAGTTTTTAGGATTAATGAGAAATGGCCACTAATTCTTTTATTTAGGTATCTTGCCTTCTTTATCTTTAGATATATAAGTCCCCAAAAGTTATTAGAAAATATTTATCTTTTTTAAATGCTATTATTTATTTTTATTTTCAGAGAGATAGAGAGAGCAAATGGGGGAGGGACAGAGAGAGAGGGAGAGAAAGAATCCCAAGTAGGCTCTGTGCTATCAGCACAGAGCCCATTGCGGGGTTTGATCTTATGAACTATGAGATCATGGCCTGAGCCAAAATCAGCACTTGGATGCTCACCCAATTGAGCCACCCAGGCACTCTGAAAATATTTTTTTTTATCCGTACAATTCAAAAAGAAATAAAACCTTGAAATACACTTCACTATATTTGAAAATTTCTACTCCAGGCAAAATAATAACAAAAGATTAAAAAATCCTCTTTTTTTTATTTTCCTAAAACCTTTTTTAATGTAATTAACAATTTATACTCTATTTTTTTCTTATTTTTAATGTAATTCACTTTAGTTTTCTTTTTTCGAGGTTAAAGCCTTTATAGTTTGCATCTTTTTAAATTTATTTTAATTTATTTTTTTAAATATGTGAAATTTATTGTCAAATTGGTTTCTATACAACACCCAGTGCTCATCCCAAGGGACACAGGAGTACTGATGCATAGGGGCACTTGTACCCCAATGTTTATAGCAGTACTCTCACAATAGCCAAATTGTGGAAAAAGCCTAAATGTCCATCAACTGATGAATGGATAAAGAAATTGTGGTTTATATACACAATGGAGTACTACGTGGCAATGAGAAAGAATGAAATATGGCCCTTTGTAGCAATGTGGATGGAACTGGAGAGTGTGATGCTAAGTGAAATAAGCCATACAAGAGAAAGACAGATACCATATGTGTTCCCTCTTATGTGGATCCTGAGAAACTTAACAGGAACCCATGAGGGAGGGGAAGGGGAAAAAAAAAAAAAAAGAGGTTAGAATGGGAGACAGCCAAAGCATAAGAGACTCTTAAAAACTGAGAACAAACTGAGGGCTGATGGGGGTGGGAGGGAGGGGGGGTGGGTGATGGGTATTGAGGAGGGCACCTGTTGGGAAAAAAATCCTCTTTTTGTGCTGAAGATCATCTTTAAATCTTAGGTCACTTACCTTTGGTCTATTCCAGTTACAGAGGGAGCCATTCTAGTTCTGTTGCTCGGGGTGCTTTGAACATTGAAGCATCTTCCTCAGGCAGAGCATTGAGAAAAGTGGGAGGGACATCCAGATCTTGAAGGACATTGCACTTAATTGCAATTAAAGGACATGCAAAACACATAAGAGCCTTGAAACTTGGTGTAGTATTGACTTCTTCATCTCGTTAAGAAAAAATAATCATAACCCAGCACAGACTGGGGAGGCATCTCCAAGATTGACAGATCCCCAAACATCTCACAAATGAAATTTTAAAAAAATTAGCTATGAAATTAGAATACTAATTTTTTAGAATACTAAAATGTGTGATATATCAGGTTTAAGTAGCTGGGGGGAAAGTAGAGACATCAGAAATAACACATTTTGAATTGACACTAATAAGTTCATTTTGGAATTTCTGTCTATGAGATGATGGGGAATATCAACACACTAAGGTACAGAGAGGACTTAAGAGGATGTCAGCAGCGAGATACTGAGATAAAAATGTTAAAATCCTCTATTTATAGAGAGGTTAGAACTCATGCAATTGGATTAGGAGAGAGCTTGGAGAATAGCAAAAATCTAAAAACTAAGCCTTGATGACTTTGCATATTTAGAAGTTTGAAAAGAGCCATTATGAAAGGGAAGGCAAACCTAAACATGGAAGGCAAGAGGAGAATGAGAAACAAGATTACTGAAGTCTGATAGGTAAATATTTCTAAATTGTTGATCAGATTAAAGCCAACACTACTTTTGCCATCTTCTAATATTTTTAGTAACAATACCACTTGATAGTAATACAAAAAATGGTAGTTATACATAATTATATTACAGTCTAACTGGTTTATACATGAACATGTAGTGAAAATCAATTTTTAAAACAAGTATCGTCATTACTTCTATAGTTTTCAACTGCTAAAAATGTACTCCAAGGGTCATGTCATGCTCGTCAATCTGCAGAACAATTTGTCTCAGTCTATTTGTTGCATGTAAGTGTTGATAGTGGAAATGACAACGAAGATGCATAGATTTATTTTTTCATTGTCTCAAGGTTTCAAAGAAGATATAGTATAACATATTTATCACATGACCATAAAACTAAGTTCTGTGGCTTGAAATCTGGAAATCTGATTGGTCTCTGCTCTGGCAAAGGCAAAATTGTAAATAGAATGCCTAACCTAGCACCCTGGAAGTTTCATGAAAAACCTCCACACTGTGAGGAAACGAGGCAGAGCCCTCATCTTCTAGAAAATGAAGTTGAGAAAAGCCATAATTATTCTATCCAAACACATGATTAAAGTCACCACATTTTTTACACAAAATGTGTCGTCCTAGGATGCTTGTGTCCATTATGACATGGAAAGAAGACGATAAATTTTGAAGAATGCCTAGTTTGTTCACACACAGATTGGCTTTTCTGTTCTCCTTTGGCTTCTGGAAACAGGATTATAACCTTATAATTGCATAGGATGTGACCTCCAAAGTATTTTAATCCTCTCTCTATCTCTGAGATTTCAGGAGAAGTAAGTATCCTTTGGTCTTTTCTGACTCTGCCAAGGTTTGCCACACATGCTTTCCATAATGTCTCAGCTTCAGTACTTAGGGGAGCACGCTGCCTAGTTCACAGTACACATTCCTTATAGATATACTGGGACCTGCCTGAATGGTGACACAAGTTTGACTCACAGCTCCTTCAGAGACCCTTGAGTATCCTATGCTTGATCTTTTTCAGATGCGCCTTTCGGATTCATCTCTTTGTATCAATGGTAAATGAGGCTTCAATATGGAGGAGGTTTTGGTCTGTTTTTTTCTTCCTTTTTGTTGTCTGTAAAAATATCCTTGGGCTGAGTTGCAAAAGTAAGCCTTCATGAATGAGATTAGTGTTCCCACTCCAGTGATTTAGCCACGGTGGAAGGCCGCCTATTAATAAAAGCCTGGGTGAGCGAAACTTGAGTTTATGTATACGTAAAGAACTAGAAAATATTAGTTTCAAATTATACGCCTGTATGCCCAGTGTTAGGTTGTAAGAATATATTTTCCAAAAAATATTTTTTGAGGCGTGATGACTATAAACATCTTGTACAAAAAAAGGTAACAAAATAAGAAGGAAAAACTCCTTAAAAATGTTCAGCCTTTGGGGCGCCTATGTGGCTCAGTCGGTTAAGTGTCCAACTTTGGCTCAGGTCATGATCTCACTGTTTGTGGGTTTTGGCCCCGCGTTGGGCTCTGTGCTAACATCTCAGAACCTGGAGCCTGCTTTAGATTCTGTGTCTCCCTCTCTGCCCCTCCCATGCTCTCAAAAAAAAAAAAAAAAAAAATTAAAAAAAAATTGTCAGCCCTTTTACTTTCCAAAGTGACCACAGCTATAAAACTGTGAGATGTAAGAGTCAACTATTTCTATATCTGGATTTTTGTTTGTTTCCTTGAACAGAAAAACAGTATTTACTGGAATCATTATGACAGGTATTGACATTCTCTGCATTAATTGTTTTATTCTCACAGAACTGGAAATAAAATTATGATCTTTTATTGCCATATGCCTACTCAGCATCCATAAGATAGATTTTTTTTTTGCAAAATATTTCTATACTTTGCTCTTCTGATGCAAATCATAGTACTATAAATGTATACTTAAAAGAAAATTAATGTTTAGTTTTGAGAGAGAGAAAACGAGCAGGGGAGGGGCAGAGAGAGAGGGAGACACAGAATCTGAAGCAGGCTCCAGGGTCTAAGGTGTCAGACAAGAGCCCCACGCGGGGCCAAAACCCGGAAACGGTGAGATCATGACCCGAGCCGAAGTCGGAGCGCTCAACCGACTGAGCCATCCGGATGTCCTAAGTGTATGCTTTCTTGAACATCTTATTTTTTGAAAAATCAGACATTAAAAACGTCAGAGCTTATGGGGAAAATGGGCTCATGTAGATCATTCTGTATCAGAATTTTACAGTTTTATGACCACAGCCCAAACAAAAATAAGTACTAATTTAAAATATTAAAATCATTCAAAAGACATGATAGATCCCTAATAAATAAAGCAGTGGTCCAGTGGCATCAGTATCATCTGGGAGGTTTTTAGAAATGTACATTCTCAGGCTCACTGAACTCCCAGCCAACCGAAACAGAAATTTGGGTCAGGGCTGAGCAATCTGTTTATCAAGGCTTCCAGGTGACTGTAATACAATTCAACATTAGGAGAATTACTGCACTACACTATATAAAACATTTTACCTTTCAAAGGAAAAAGAAGGTGATGTTGCTAGATGGTGATAAAATCAGAAAAATAATTCAAATTGTTACATTATGGAATCAAGGGCAAAATATGCAAATGCCTGGTTAGATGGGCAGTCTTCAAGTGACTCCCCATGACCCAGCTTCCTGGTGTCAATTCTGTAAATGTGGGCCAGTCTTCGTGACTTGCTTCTAATGAAGAGAATGCAGCAAAAGTGATGGTATGTCAAGCCTGAGGTTAGCTTCTGTCTTGCTACACTCTTGTTCTTTCATTTGCTCACTGCTATGTTCTGAGCTGCCCTCGGGAGTGGCCCACGTGGCAGGATATCTTGGCTCAGCAACAGGGAGGAACTGAAGCCTTCAGCCCCAAAGCCCAGGAGGAACTGAAACCTGCTACCAGCCACGAGTTCAGAAATGAATTTCCCCCCAGTTGTGCCTTGAGAGGATTGTAGTCCCAATCTATACCTTGATTGCACCCCTGTGATATATTCTTAGCTGGAGGACCAGCTTAGAAGTACTGTATTACTTACACAAGGAAAACTTAAAAAAAATAATATAAATTCTTTTAAAGGACTACGTTTGGGAGATAATTTCCAATGTATGATCCAAGAGGAAGAATTCGTGGTAAGCAGGCACACTGGACAATACCATGCTTGTACATGCAGAGGCAGCTGGTGTTAGTGTGCTTTGCGTTTGACTGCTGTTATTTAGTGACTAAATACAGCACTAGAAGCACTGAAGGTATCACAAACGGTTTCATACTACTTCACATGTTGGCATCATCTCTCATATATCGATTGTGTGTGAGCTAATTTACTTCACAGAAACACGCATTTTCGGTTGAGTCTGCTTTTCCAGAAGTAGCAATGTTCTTCTTAAGAACAACCATGGAGCTCATTAAAGTACTTTTCACATTCCTAGGGTTTAATCCACTCCTCAGGATTCCTTTAAGGATTATCTGATAGATGTGATAGGAAAAGAATGTTTTTTGCTCTCATTCTCGTCTTTCTTTTTTTTCAGTCTGGAAAGTAGGTCTTTGGTAGAATGTTTGGGAAAAGCTTTAGCATAGTAATACACCAAAAAAATAATTCCTGTTAACAGTGGAACAACGGGAATTGGCTTGCTCCAGTGAGAGGACTTTGATGTTCCAAGGTTTCTTTCCTCTTGCTCAGCCAAGAGCGAGAGACTACCTTCCAGAATGTAGAAAAGGCTATATCTAGGATTGGGCAAAGGTGGGGGAAAACAGAGAGTGAAGAAAAAGATTTAGGTGAAGAAGGCAGTAGTGAAATAGGGACTGAAACAAAAAAAAGATTCCTAGATAATGTTTTCAAGAAGGATTCTATGCACAGAAAATTTGATGGGAGGAGCAGGAAATGTTTGGATGCTGTATGTGTTCATAAACAGTAGGTAAATAACATTGGTTTATTTCTCATACTGACTGCATATGTGCATGGCTTTCTGAGCACTGTGAACCCACTGGAGAGTAATATATGTATAACATATTTCCATTATTTCTTATTTACTTTTCTTATATGTCAAGTTGTATATTGATTAATGTGGCCCATTTAATGCAATAATATATATAAAATATTCCAGAAGTGTCTAAATATTAAGAGTCCTCAACAAGTATGAAGGAGGAATTTTGTCATTTAACTTTAGGGTAAGGTATTCAAGTTTATAGGTATGACTACAGCAATTCAATAAACTTCAATTAATCAACATTCAACTGAATAAAGTGAATTTGTGTGTGTGTGCGTGTATGGGTTTTTTTGTTTTGTTTTTTGTTTTTTGTTTTTTTTTTTCAGAGAGAGAGAAAGAGCAAGAGCACGTGAGCAGGGGAGGAACTGAGGGAGAAAGAGCGAGACAAAGAGAGAGAATCTCAAGCAGGCTCCACCCTCAGGTCCTTGATCCCAGGATCCTGGGATCATGACCCCAGTCAGGACCTGAGTCAGGACCAAGAGTCAGACGTTCAACTGACTGAGCCCCCCAGGTGCCCCTGAATTTTGTTTATAATTTAAATTCATTCTTATTGTAATAAACTAATCATAGGAAGATATTTCATGCTTTCTACTAGGGAAATCTGAAACAGGAAATCCCTGCCCTGGACATGATTCTTTAGGGATCAAGAAATATGTACTAACAGCTCCAACATCTAAATCTAGTAGCAGGGAAGCCCCGTGGAGCCAGTCTTTCTTTAAGTAAATAGCATATACTAAATATCTTCTATTAGCTGAGCATTATGCTAGAAACAAAGAAAGAGAGGAGGACAAAACCGACAAAGGTAGTCTCTGACATCATGAAGTCTGGGGAAGACAGAGCCTAAAAAATGAGTACGGGTCATTAATGAAGTAACTGCAAATATGAAAATACTTCAATAGTAAAAGGGGCTTGCAAAGTGCAAGGTGTAGGTAACCAAGCCCCTCAACTGATTGCTACAAGTCATTGTATATCAAAAACATACCAATGATGGTATGTCAAAATCAGCCATCTTCTTTCCAAATTATTAAACAAGCATCCCCTGTCCTGAGATATGATCTCTGATAATGAGAAGGCATTTTCATCCTCTTTGTTTTGAAGGTAGCAAACGAAGGTATCCAAGGAATCAAGCTGAAAGGTTTCTCTGGAGCAAACAGAGCAGAGCTAACCATCTTTTCTACTCCTTTGGGAAGTCTCAATTTTGTTCCAGGCTTCTACTGAACAACTTCTGGCTTCTTTGGTCTCTCTGTTTCATTGGAGTATGCTTGAACAACCAAACAACTCATGTCTCACCACTTTTCTGAAAATGTAAGTCCTAATTTCACCACGATCATCACCTGTCTCCAACCTTCTACTACTCAACCACCCACATGTCTATGTGATTGATGTGACTGTGGCTAAAAGCACAGCTTCAACAGGACAATTTGTCTCCATCAATAATAAAATATTTAAAAAAGAGATTCTCAGTGTCGATAGGCATTCAGTTTAATTATACTATCTTCTACAATTTTAATATTATTCCATAGTATGATCAATGATATCCAGGGGAGAAAAAAGCATTCAAGACACTAAGAAATGGAGAAACAGATTATTTTCAGTTCAGTTAAAATATTGCCTAAAGCTGGAACTAGATTATATTTAAGAATAATTTTTAACTATTATAATCTGTGATAATAATTTTAACAGATTAAAATCAAAAATTTTCGGCCTTATCTAGTATACTCTCTGTCCTCTCAGCTAGTCAGCTAATCAGGGTTAATGTAGTAATATGAAATTAATGTAAATATTATGTTTCAAGTCATGAATTTGTTCCAATAGATAGTAATGTAATAACTTAGGTTTGTTAGACTAATTTTTAAAAAAGGTTGGAAAACCCATGCAGTGTCTTGCAGTATAAGCAGAGTCAGTATTAATTTAGATGTTCACTGTGTCATTTATGTGGAGGATAAATAATAGATATTAATAAGTTAAAAAAACACAATTTCCTAAAAAGAGTACACTCTAGATGGGATAGTTTTTACCTATGGACTGCGATCAGCATTCAAAGTGTGAGGTTTTTTTGTTTTTTTTAAGAAATAAAAAGCAAAAACAAAAATACCACCAACCACATATAGTGTTTATCTATTTAATCAAAAAGGTCAAATAACAACTAGAAAATTCAATTTAAAAAATTTTGGGGTGCCTGGGTGGCTCAGTCGGTTAAGCATCTGACTTTGGCTCAGGTCGTGATCTTGCGGTCCGTGAGTTCGAGCCCCGCGTTGGGCTCTAGGCTGACAGCTCAGAGCCTGGAACCTGTTTCAGATTCTGTGTCTCCTTCTCTCTGACCCTCCCCCGTTCATGCTCTGTCTCTCTCTATCTCAAAAATAAATAAACGTTAAATTTTTTTTTTAATTTAGAAATAAAGCATTTATTTTTTTTCTAAACATTAAACTTAATCACCACACATAACAATGCTTATTTCTAAAAAGTTAAAAAACTTTTGGCTTATATACAAAATTAAAAGCAAAAGATTTTTCACCATTTTAAACAGAAATATATTGTAAGATCAGTAATGAGTTCAACAAACCCTTATTAAAACACCATTGTCTCTTGCAAACACTGGGAGAGATACAGTATGAGTACCAGGTTCATGGAACCAGTTCCCTGATTTTTTTTAGAATTAGGTCCTGGATGGGAGGAAGTCATATAAAACCTTGGTTTTAGAAAGTGACTTAGGAAATTAATTAAAATTCTGTATTTTAAGTCATGTCAATCTACCTGGTCTAAACATTAATACTTGAATTATAAATAGAGTTCTCCATTTGCCAGGAAGGGTTATTAGAAAATGGGCTAAATATTATTGCAATTTCTTATGATAAAGATGTTATTTGTAGCCCTTTAATACACAGGCTAAGTCCTATAGTAGCAAAATAAACTTTAAAAAAAAAAAAAGTTTGCAAAGTTTAACTGTCAAAACCTACCATGGGCCTTGTGAACGACATTTTAAAAAGTTGGCCATGACCACAAAAAGTAGACATTATCACCGACTACCTCACTTTCAATAACTTGCTTTATTCCTCAATCAGTTACTACTTCATTTATCCTTTCCAGAACACCAGAATTGTCCCCCTAATGATTTCACACTGCTTAATTACATATTTTTATTGAATAAATTTGACACGTAACATTGTGTAAGCACGTTACTTTGATACATTTATATATCATAATATGATTGCCAAAATAGTGATATTTATCATATTACATAATTATAGTGCAATAGTCTATCTATATTCATTATACTGCATGTTAGATCTCTAAGGCTTATTTACCATTTGGTGTAAGTTTGTACCCTTAAATACCATCTCTCTTACTCCCCCAACCCCATCCCCTGGTAACTGCCAATTTACTTTTGTTTTTTACAGGTTTAACTTTTTTAGATTTCACATATAAGTGATATCATACAGTACTTGTCTTTCTCTGTCTGATTTCTCTCACTTAGCAAAATGTGCTCTGGGTCTATCTATGTTTCTGAAAGTGGAAGCATGGATTCTTTCTCATGACTGAATAAAATTCCATTGTGCATATGTATCACACCTTTTTTCTTAATGTGCTTTGAGAGATTCTTTCATAATTGAGTTTTTATTAGTTGCTCTGAGGATCGGTACACACATTTCAATTTGTATACAGTTCTTAATATAGGTACCGGAAATACAGAAAATCATGCTGTTTTAATTCTTTCCTAAAAGTATTCCGGTGATCTTCTAGCATAAAATTTGGAAGCAAATTTTCCTTAACAGTATATCAAGTGCCAATGTCTTTAAATGTTGATACACTGTTACGTTGTTAAGTCCCACGAATTCACAATTAATATCATATTCACTACATACTTAAATTTCCTTTTTAAAAAACTTACATTAAAATTAGTTAGCATACAGTGTAGTCTTGGCTTCAGTTGTAGAACCCAGTGATTCATCTCTTACATATAACAGCCAGTGCTCATCCCAACAAGTGCCCTCCTTAATGCCCCTAGCCCATGAGCCCATCCCCCCCACCCACCTCCACTCCAGCAACCCTCAGTTTGTTCTCTGTATTTAAGAGTCTCTTATGGTTTGCCTCCCTCTCTGTTTTTATCTTATTTTTCCTACCCTTTCCCTATGTTCATCTGTTACATTTCTCAAATTCCACATATGAGTGAAATCATGATATCTGTCTTTCTCTGCCTGACTTATTTCACTTAGCATAATACCTTCCAGTTCCATCCATGTTGTTGCAAATGGCAAGATTTCATTCTTTTTCTCACCAAGTAGTATTCCATTGTATATATATACACCACATCTTCTTTATCCATTCATCAGATGATGGACTTTGGGCTTTTTCCATAATTTGGTTAATTTTTTTTTTTTTTTTTTTTTTTAATTTTTTTTTCAACGTTTATTTATTTTTGGGACAGAGAGAGACAGAGCATGAACGGGCGAGGGGCAGAGAGAGAGGGAGACACAGAATCGGAAACAGGCTCCAGGCTCTGAGCCATCAGCCCAGAGCCCGACGCGGGGCTCGAACTCACGGACCGTGAGATCGTGACCTGGCTGAAGTCGGACGCTTAACCGACTGCGCCACCCAGGCGCCCCTGGTTAATGTTGACAGTGCTGCTATAAGCATTGGGGTGCATGTTCCCCTTTGAATCAGCATTTGTATATTCTTGTATAAATTCCTAGTAGTGTGATTGCTGGGTCATAGGGTAGTTCTATTTTTGAGGAACCTCCATACTGTTTTCCAGAGTGGCTGTACCCCTTTGCATTCCCACCAACAGGGCAAAAGTGTTCTCGCCAATATCTGTTACTGTTATTATAAGTTAATTTTTTAATTTTTTTGATGTTCTATTTATTTTTGAGACAGAGAGAGACAGAGCATAAGCAGGGAAAGGGCAGAGAGAGAGAAAGACACAGAATCCAAAACAGGCTCCAGGCTCTGAGCTGTCAGCACAGAGCCCAACGTGGGGCTCAAACTCAACAAACTGGAGATCATGACCTGAGCTGAAGTCGGACGCTTAACTGACTGAGCCACCCAGGCGCCCCTATAAGTTATTAATTTTAGCCATTCTGACAGGTCTGAGGTATTCAGATATATTCATATCTCACTGTGGTTTTGATTTGTATTTCCCTAATGAGGAGTAATGTGGAGCATCTTTTCATGTGTCTGTTTGCCATATGTATGTCTTCTTTGGAAAAGTGTCTATTCACGTCTTCTGCCCATTTCTTCACTGGATTATTTGTTTTTTGGGTGTTGAGTTTGGTAAGTTCTTTATAGATTTTGGATACTAACTCTTCATCACTTGTGTCATTTGCAAATATCTTCTCCCATACCTTTGGTTCCCTTTTAATTTTGTTGATTGTTTCCTTTGCGGTGCAGAAGTGTTTAATCTTGACAAAGTCCCAATAGTTCTCTTTTGCTTTTGTTTCCCTTACCTCCATAGACATGTCAAGTAAGAAGTTGCTGTGGCCTAGGTCGAAGAAGTTGCTGCCTGTTTTCTCTTGCAGGATTTTGATGTTTCCTGTCTCACATTTAGGTGTTTCATCCATTTTGATTTTATTTTTGTGTATGGTGTAAGAAAGTGGTCCAGTTTCATTCTTCTGCATGTTGCTGTCCAGTTCTCCCAGCACCATTTGCTGAAGAGATGGTCTTTATTCCACTGGGTACTCTTTCCTGCTTTGTCAAAGATTCATTGGCCATACATTTGTGGGTCCATTGCTGGGTTCTCTATTCTATTTCATTGATCTATGTGTCTGTTTTTATGTCAATACCATACTGTCTTGATGATTACAGCTTTTAATGCAGGTTAACGTCTGGGATCATACTCAAATTTCCAATCTTGCACACAGCACATTAACAAAGTTGCTAGGAAAACTGGACTACCATGACCAAGGTGTTACAGAGCACACAAAATTCCAACAGAGAGAGCCAAGATCAAGGAGTGGTTTTCTTTAGGAAACAATTCTACGAAAAACAACAAGGGAATCGAAGTAATTTAAAATGTTCAAGACATATTAAATGCACGACTGACTCCAAATTGCCATTTAGTATGCTTTGCATTGTAGGATATAAAAACTCCCCCATCTGTGGCATGTTAAGCTGACACCCAAGATAATCAAAGCTTCCCATATTCAATTTCCCACTATTTTCTGGTTGTACCAAAAAAATAATCATCCAACAAATGATTTCACCCCTTAGAAAAAAGCATTTATACTTTAAAAGAAATGGGATGAGGTGGGATTCCCTCCTTCTTAAAAATGTTTCTAGGGCCACTAAAAAACTTACATTTACAAAATAGTTGATAAAAATTATTCCTCTGCATCCTACAAGAAGGGAGATGGGGACCACTGATAAGACATAGTATATAATAGTAATCAAAGTTGATCTCTTAATCTCTCCTCATTTTTAGTTTCTCCATTTCCTGCAGGTAAGTCTTCTTTTGTTTCTCAGCCACTTCAGCCTGTTTTTGCCTTTGTTCCCCTTTTCTCTTTGTTTACACTTTTTTGTCTGAAAGTTTATCCTTTCCTGCCACCTTTTTTGACTCCATTTCCACTTTTTCAGGAGCAAGTTTGGCCAACAACCTTTCTCGTCTCCTCTTGGTCTCCTCCTTCACTGCCCTCTCCCTAGAGCTGATCTTCCTCTTGAGCATCATGAAAGTGGGTCAGCACATGTTGGTGCCTGCACCATGGTGTCCTGAGAGACTTCTGGAAGCTGGGCTGCATGGCTGCTGCTGCTCCTCCCATTGCTTCCAACTCCCACTGCTACCCGTACCACATCTTTTTTATCCATTCACCCAGTGATGGGCATTTGGGTTGTTTACATATCTTGGCTATTGTGAATAAGACTGCAATAAACCCAGAAGTGCAGATTTCTCATCAGAATCCTCTTTTCATTTCCTTGGTGTATACATCCAGAAGTGGAAATGCTGGATCATATGGTAGATTTATTTATAAATTTTTTAGGAACGTCCCATAAGGGTGGACCAATTTACATTCTCACCAACAATATATAGGGGTTTCCTTTTCACCACATCTTTTTCAGCATCTGTTGTCTCTTCTTGATGAGAACCATTCTTACAGGTGTGAGGTGTTATCTCGTTGTGATTTTGATTTGTAGCACACATCATTCTTGTGAAGAGACTGAGAGCCTTGTGATTTATGAATTTAGTGGTTGAATTAGTCCGTAAACTTGGCTGTGTTTGTTCTGTATTCCTTATGTTTTTAGTATCAGAGAGAATATCTCTTGTCACTTTTAAGGAGAAATGTAGTTTTAAAAGAAAAAAAGATAAAGAAGAGCCTGTCACATATTCACTGACATAGTCAAACTTGTACATGGGCTATCTCAGACAGTCACTGAAGTCAAAGAAGAAATTGGCCTTTCACATCCAAACTGTTTCCTATTATGTTTCTGCCTCTTCATCTCCCTTTTGTTTATGCCTCTGAAATTTCTTCTTGGAAGCTATTGATGTGGTGGTAAGAGTAAAAATTTGCTTTAAGCACTCATCATACAAATTAAATTTTAAGTAAAAGCAATTGCTATTGCTGCTGAGTAAGTTCTTCCTGTAGATTGCTCAGACACTCTGCAAAATTGCCTGCTGACCTACTCCATGGGCCAGAGATGCCAGTGGCCTGATAGCCAATAGTAGCTATCATAGGTGACACTTCTAATGGAGAGCTCTCTGCGGTTGTGCCAAAAGTACACAGCAACTGCAAACAGGCTATCTGGGATGAGATGATATATTAAATTATATGCTGCACTTTCAATTGAAAAATGAGCATCCTGAAGAAATAAAACACTCCTGGAAACCAAGCTGGGGAAAAAAAATGAAAATTTGAAAGTAGTAAAGTACTTTTATTTTGATAAATGAGTATGCAAAAATGCATAAAGGTGGCATATGCTCATTACGTTTATGAAATGTAAAGTCCATCCATCCTTTTAATTCTCAGGTTATTATTGTGATATAATCTATGGTACAATCTCCATTTTACAGGTGAGGAAGTTGAGACTTAGATTGATTTGTCTGAGTTAAAACAACTATTAAAAAATATTCACAGGCATATGACATATACATATTCAGTCCAAAGCATATTTCTTCCCTTTTTATCATGTTTTATATTATAATGAGTATTGTTTAATTCTGAAGAATCTTGTTTATGCATATTTTCAGGGGAAGAAAGTAAGTAAATGTATGGTGTGATTTCAAGGTTACAAGAAAGTTTCTAATTCCCCAAAGCACCCATTGTATGGTAATCTATAGCTAGAGATTCTATGCAACTAATCTGAGATAGATATAGAATAGCATATATCTTGGACTTGACTGTGAAACTCTGAAGCTGAACCTGACTTGATTAATCTAGTTCTACTCTATCCTTTTACTCATGGTGGGTCTGGGGCCAAGAGAGATGGCAACTTGTATAAGCTTACCTATAATTTTGGTTTCAGTCTTAGGGGTAGAAATCTAATCTTCTGAATTTCAAATTCTTGTCATTGTTGTATACCATTTTGCTTTCTTTATCACTAGTTTATAAAAATCTGATACCATGTATTAATATGCTGAGACTTTTATGAATTCATTAATGCTGTTTGAGGTCTTTTTATTCCTGACCCTGGAGTCCAGTAACAATCATTATAAGAGACAGAATGGAGTACAGCTCATTGATATATGAATGAGTAAAAACAGGTTGACCAGAATAATTGTTTGATCTAAACTTTACTCAGTATCAGAACTATATTATGGGAAAAAGTCATCACTTATGCCTGTATTTAAACTTTCAATTATGGAAAAGGAAAACAATCAGAGAGTGGGGCATCATGACATATAATCCATTTCCTTTGAGTTTTGACCCAAAATATTTTTGGTTCAATTTTTATTTTTATTCCTCAAAGAGAATTCAGATTAAGTTAACCCTTTTTGTTTTAATTCTGTCAGCCAGCTTTCTCATGTTTGAAGATGCCTGTTACAGATATGACAATGAAAAATATAATCATCCAGAATTAACCCTGGAAACCAAATGTATGGCTTAGAAGAGGTGTTCTGTAAATATAGCAAAGTAATCATGAATTACTGACCCTCTCTTCCAACTTTCTTTCTACCAAAGAGTGCCTGTTCAACACACTGCATTTGCGATCCACATATTCACCTGAAAGCTTTAGGATTTTTAGGGGAAAAAATAAACATTCCCGTGTTTTTAGACATGAGCCAAGATTAGTGTAAAGGAAAAGGATGTACATGTCTTCTCATTGAGGCGGTTTCTCCCCACTACAACAGCCCCGGGACTTCTGTTGGCCTATGGGGATACTGCCTTGGAAAGAATTGCTTCTGATGCATGCAGTTGGAGAGAACTACCTGTAGCTAATTACAGAGAAGATCTCTTCTGCTCACACCTCAGCAATAGAAAAAATAGTTTACTAGCTCATTTGCTACAGATCAAAATAATTAAAATCTGCCATGTCACACAGAACGTTATGACTTGTCTCTGTCAAGACCTTTTTTTTTTTTTTTCTTTAGAGAGAGGGAGAGCATTCATGAGCAGGGGACAGGGGCAGAGGGAAAGCAAGAGAATCTCAAGCAGGCTCCACACTCAGTGTGGAGCTGGATCCCTTGATCCTGGGATCATGACCTGAGCCAAAATCAAGAGTTGGACGCTCAACTGACTGAACCACCCAGGCACCCCAAAAAGGCCTGACTCTCAATGATACTATCGAAATATCAAATCATGGATGGCCAACGAGGAATTATGGTATACTTCAGGAGCCTCAGTAATCCGAAGGAGGATCAAGATGAATAATTAGAATTATTGGCTCCTAGCAGTAAAACCAATAAAAGCATCAAAAGATAATTTAAATAATGAGAATTTCAAAGGAATCAGACAAAAAACTTTCTAAATGAAAAGTATGATTTCCAAATTTTAAAAATTAGAGGAATTCTAATCCCAGTGATTTGGCAGGATAGGTACAAAGGGTTGAAAACACTCTTATAACACTACCTAGAAATGCTCCAGACAATGTTAAATGCGTGACCAAACTAGCAAAAAAAAATAAAGACAAAAGACTAAGTCTGTACATTCTTATACTCTATGACCTATCAAGTCCTGCCTTAGGCATATATTATCTCAGGCAAGGATTGTCAATTAGCGTTAAAGCCTTTGTGATTATTTTAAAATCATTTTATACCAGTATAGCTGCCAATTCCCTGCTTTATTCTCTAGCTTATGTGGTGGTTGACTAATTGGCTAACACGGTCTCTGAACTTTCTCTTTGTGTATTCCCTTTTTAAATATTACAAAAATGTTCATGTAAAATGCTTTTGAAAACCCAACTGACTTCGATTCCAATTTTGAGCAGGAAATCTCTGCAAATGTTCCCATGGGAAAAAACAGAATGGATTTAAAACCAATGAAATAGCATAATGCATAAAGTAATTTTTATTTGCATATTACTCTGACAATTTTAGCTGACAAAATTTAACATTTTGATGACTTAATTTTTTAATGTTTATTTTTGTGAGAGAGAGAGAGAGAGAGCAAGCAGGGGAGGGGCAGGGAAAGACACAGAATCTGAAGCAGGCTCCAGGCTCCAATCTATCAGCACAGAGCCTGGTGGCCCAATGTGGGGCTTGAACTCATGAACCGCGAGATCATGATCTGAGCTGAAGTCAGGCGCTTAACCAACTGAGCCACCTAGGTGCCCCACAAAATCTAACATTTTAAACACTAGACTATTCAAATTGTGTAACTCAGATACCAATGGTGTTTAAATATCTCCAGTATGTAAGATCAAATATATATGAACCCAAAATAAGAATTTATTTATGGATGGAGCTAGAGAGTATAATGCTAAGTGAAATAAGTCAGTCAGAGAAAAACAAATACCATATGATCTCACTCATATGTAGAATTTTAGAAACAAAACAAATGAGTTAAGAAAAAAAGAGAGAAATTAAGAAAAGGATCCTTAATTATAGAGAATAAACTGATAGTTACCAGAGGGGAGGAGGATCAGAGGGTGGGTGAAACAAGTGTTGGGGATTAAGGAGCGCACTTGTCCAGATGAGCACTGAATGATGTATGGAAGTGTTGAATCACTACATTGTTCATCTGAAACCAATATTACACCATATGTTAACTAACTGGAATTAGAATAAAAACTTAAAGATGTATAAAAATACAGACCAAAAAAAGGAATTTACTTAATGCTTTCAATATCCAAATTCAAATTGGAAACTTCAGCCTAATGAAATTTATGCCTTAACTAACTCCCTAGCCAAAGTCCCATCTTAATAATTGAAAACCAAGATAGAAAATTGAGAAATTCTTGGATGGTAGGTCTTGGAATTTGTGACTAGTGGCCTTGGTCTGATGGAAGATAAACCCTCGTATGGATGTATGAGGATAAAGTAGGAAAAAGCTTCTGAACTTCTAGTCATGCTTTTCCCCAGCCATTGTCTTGTGATGACAAGAGTTACTCAACGTTCTCGCTCCACTGTCCTTAGGAACAAAATTAGAACAGTGCAGAAACTGTACTTTCAAAGATTTGAGGATAAATCTGACCTTATATTCTACTTAATGATGAAATATTGAATGGTTCTCCCATCTAAGATTGGAAAGAAGGCAAAAAAATGTCTGCATGTACCATTGTATTCTACATTGTGCTGGAGCTCCTAACCCTTGCAAAAAGATAAGATAGAGACATAGCAAACATAAAGTTTAGGAAGAAAAAGGTAAAACTGTTTATTTATTAATGATATGATTGTATAATCTGAAAATTCCATGGACTCTAATCCTTAAAATCATTAGAACTAATAAGTGAATGTATTGTGGTCTCAGTATACAAGGTCAATATAGAAAAATCAGTATATTTCTTTACATTAGCAACAAGCAATTAGAAATTTCTAAAATTACCATTTGCAATAGCATTTAAAACATAATATATTTAATAGTAAATCAAGAAATGTATGCAATACTTTACCTTTAAAAACATCAAACATTATTGGAGATGTTAAAGAAGATCTTAATAGAGAGGTGTATCATATTCATGGATTAGATGATTGATTTTATTAAGATGTCAATGCTCTTGATTTTTTAAATTTTTAAATTTTTTAATGTTTGTTTATTCTTGAGAGAAAGACAGAGTGCAAGTGGAGGAGAGGCAGAAAGAGAGAAAGACACAGACTCCAAAGCAGGCTCCAGGCTCTGAGCTGTCAGCACAGAGTCTGACGTGGGGCTCGAACCCATGAACTGCGAGATCATGACCTGAGCTGAAGTCAGATGCTTAACTGACTGAGCTACGCAGGTGCTCCAATTCTCTTAATATCGATGGTTTCAATGTAACCCCAATCAAAATCTTTCTTGGCATAGTTGTTGAAACTGACAAGCTAATTCTAAAATATTGACACCCTTTGGTAGTCTCTAATAAAGTTAAGCATTTATTTATGCTATGATCTAGCAATTCTACCCTTGGGCATTCATCCAAGAGAAATGAACACAAATATCCACAAATAACTTTACAACACATTCGTTGAAGCTTTATCCCAAAATATCCAAAGTTTCTGGTTATTTATTGCCTTTTAGCTCCAAATTCATCCTTTTAGACCAATCTGTGGAAAAGGATCTGGGCCCTTCACATATTTTTGCTTGTTCCAGCTGATGATGACATGTGGTGGAGAGACGTTGCTGAAGAAAAAAACGTTTTAATTCCTAATTACGGTAGGTTTGCTCAGCTGGTTTACTGCAGAGTGTGAGGTTTTTCCCATGCACAGCTCCTATAGTACTCATCAGCTAGTAACCTCAACTTTCTCTGGGACCTACCTTGTAGGGCTTTGTAGCAGAGCGCCTCTGGTGACATACCTTCCTGTCGTATATCTCTCCCCAGCACTCTGGAGATCAGATTTCCAGTAAGTTTTAGAAGGTATATTTTTAGCAAATTCAGGTAGCATGGCACCACAATGACTTTTCTGACACTTGGTAATCCATGGTGATCCCTACCCCAATAAGGTTGGGATATCAGCCCAAGGGGAGTGTGTTCCGTGGGCACTCTATCACAGTCCTAAGCGTAGTAGCTGCTCCTTATAATTGCTGCTTCTATATTCTTTAGGGTTCTTTTTATTTCTTACTACCCAATCTTTTGCTAGTCTAATTTCCTTTTACAGCTAATTATTCTTGTTTTTAGTTTAAATTGGTTTTGGTTTTATTGAGGTACAATTGATATACAGAACTATATAAATTTAAGGTGCATAGTATGTTAAATGGATTTACATGTATTGTAAATGATTACCCCAATAAGTTTAGTTAACATCCATCATGAAGAGTTAATCATTCTTAATGTTAATCATTCTCTGTTCCAATTGCTATGTGGTTTCTGTCTCTTTATTAGACTCAGACTGTTTCAGTTCATCAATAGGTGAATGGATAAACAATTTTTAGTATCTTGATAAAATGGACTACCACTCAATAATAAAAGAGGCAAATTGCTGGTAAACACAACAGCAAAAATAAATGCAAATACATTATATTGAGAAAAATAAGCCAGATACAAAAAAGAACATTTTGCATGATTCCATTTATGTGATGTTTTATGCAGGCAAAACTTACTACTAGAGAAATCAAAACACTAGCTATACTTGAGTGCACTGGATTGGCTGGATAGAGACACAAAGGAACTCCTTAAGGTGATGAAAATACTTCTATCTTTGTTGTGACAATAGTTTACATGGAAATATGTATTTGCCAAAACTCACCAAACTGAACTCTTAAAATATGTGCATTTTACTCAATTAAAAAAAAAGTAACAGGAAGAAAATTTATAGACAATTTCTAGCAATAATGTGACAGTTTGCAATTGTGATCGGATATAACACTTATATCTAAAAGTCAGTTATAACTAAACACTAGGAAATAGATAATGTAAAAGAAAAACACAACTTACCATAGTATCTCAGAACAGAGGAAAAAAATCTAACAAAAATGTATATACTATTTCTACTCTAAAACATGTAAACTTCACTAAGAACTATTTTAACTAAAACTAAAAAATGAGGTAAACTCTGTGCATAGGAACATTTGATATTTTGGTGATGTCAAAATTTCCCCAAATTGTTACTTGGATCTAAAGAAAATCCAATTAAAATCTAGGTTCTATGTAAAATTTTGTATAGAAGATTATATTTTCCAAAAATGGCACTGCAATACTTCTAGTCCCATATGCTTTTCAGAACCTTCCACCCCCTTATCAAGTCATGGAGTTTATTTCCTTTCCCTTTAAAAACTTGTAGGCCTTTATGATTGTCTTGACAAATAGAATGCAGCAAAAGTGATGGTACATGTTTTCTAAGACTAACTGATAAAGAACAATACAGCTTCTCCCTAGCTCCTCTCCCTTGCTCTTGCTCTCACTTTCTCTCTTTTTTTGTTTGGACACTTTTCCTTGGAACCTTTCCACTGTGTTATGAGGAAGCTATGACTATATGGAGGGGCTATATATGGGCATCCTGGTGGACATCTCAGCCAACAGTTAGCACTCATCTGTAAGACATGTTGAGTGAAGAAGTCTTCAGATGATCCCAGATCCATTTGCACAACAAATAAGTTGAAAAAGCTGTCACTCTACCATCTTGCCAATTCATAAGTTCATGAGCAAAATTAATGTTTTTTTGTTGTAGTTTCAAGCTTCTAATTTTTGGAGTAGTTTGTTATGCAGCAAATAGTGAGAATATTTGATAAGTCAAAAGTTGCATGAAAACCCAGGACACTTAAGAGTGGGGGATTTGTCCTATTGGATTTGGGGATGGATAATGAACCTATAACTACTATGAGTGTGGTATTTGTGCAGCATTCGTAAAATTGCTTAATGAAATATAATAGCCCAGAAACAGTCTGAGGCAACTTTAATATGAAACAGATTAGCATGTCAAAGTAGGGCCAAAGGAGGAACTGTTCAATAAATGGAGATAGAATAGTTATGCAAATGCAAAAGGGTAGATTTGGATTCCTATCTCACACCAAATACAAACCTAACTCTAGATGCATTAAAGACATATCAAAGAAATAAATTAATAGAAAAGTTCAGAACTCTTACTAGATGATAAGGGTAATAATTTTTTTAAATCTTGGGATAGGGAAAGTTTTCATAAAGAAAATGTATAATGTGGGACACCTAGGTGGCTCAGTCGGTTGAGCATCTGACTTGATATATTGAGTAAAATAAGATTAATTTGTCTATATTGACACTAATAACTTTTGTTCATAAAAATAACCTCAAAAATGATAAGAAAATTGACAAACGTGACAGACTGAGAAAACGTTTGCAACACTATATCAATAGCATCAATACTATATAATTTCTTTCATTAGTAAAATTAAAAAGGCTGACAGTACCTGGGTTTAAATGATATGGATCTGATGTATACTTCTGAAGTGAATATAAATTGGTGCAACCTTTTTAGAATAAATATGTTCTGATCATGCAGCTGTGCTTTAATGCACACGTGAGAAATCTTGGCTCAGGTGCAACTAGAGGAACAAGCAGACATAGACAAGAAAGTCAACGGCAACAATACTTACAAATGCCAAAATCTTGAAACCGCCAAAATGTCCACAAATGTAATGAATTAATAAATGGATCTATTCATATAATAAAATATGTGGTTCTTTAAATGTATAAATTACAGCAAACTCAACAATATAGATGAATCAGTGATAAGAGAATTTTAAAAAGTTCCCAGAACATCATCATATAAAGTATAACCTTTTCATACACTTAAAACCAAAAAAAATGATAAGTTTATATTTTTAAAAATAATTACAATTACGTGTATATACACTTTTTTAAATTCTTATAAAACACCTATACTTTCCAGGAATGCATATGCATGCAATGATGAACACAGACTTCAAAATAATGCTACCTATAGGGAGGAGAAGACAGGCAAGAGATGAAGGCACCATATAATAAGATGGAGATTGTTACCATGTTTCCAATTTTGTGCATTAGATTGTTTTTAAAACCAACAAATAAACAAGCAAGCAAACTATGCCCGGATCTATCTATCATGAGAATGTGTCATAAATCCACAATTGTGTTTTATTCCGTTCTCAGGGCATCTGAAGTTCACTGAGGAAGACAAATATAAAAAACATATTTATTTATTCAGGATTTGTATTGTAGTGAATTGTTAGAATAAAAATTTAGCTTATGATCTTAAGTTCTTTTGTAGCTCTTCTCTATACTGGTTCCCACCTCCCCCCCCCCCCCCCCCCCCCCGCCTCCCATGCCCAAGGACTGATCTTTGGAGCTTTCATTCTCTTTGATTATTCTCAACTGTACAAAAATATCTCCTAATTTGCTATTTCCAGCCTACAACCATTTTCTATGTCCCAGGGTCCAGCCTCCTTTATACACTGTATAAAATAGACATCCAACTTGAGAGAGCTCATGTACTTTGTCATAGGGCATAAAAATGTCATTGACATGTTTTATTGAGATATTCCCATGCACTAGCACAGTGCCTGACAGAGAGCAGGAATTGAATAAATATTTGCTGAATGAATGAATATTTCAAACTCAGCAATGTAAGTTGTCTCATTATATTTCATACACATCAGTGCTTCTGCTTCTCCTATATTTTTTATATCCTTTATTCTATGAGTGAAACTGCATCCAGCAAGAAATACATTCCAGAAACCCATATACACCTCCATAAACTCCTCTCACTGACTCTAATTTCTAAATATCTTTCAAACCCATTCCTTCCTCTCCAAATTCACAGCTACTGCCTTCATTCAGGCCCTTGTTACTTCTCACATGAATGATACTAAGACTCCAAATTGTTTTTACAGCCTTGGCCTATCCACTTCAACATGCCCCCCATTCTCTTCCCAAAATCATAAATATATTTCAGGTCCTCAATGGTAAATTACAATGAGATAAAAGGTAAAATATTTCATATTTCCTATGTCATAGAGGAAGACATTGCCCTTGTATGTGCCTAAGACATTGCAAAAAGCTTTTAAAAATATTTTAAAACTGCAAGTTCACCAGTATTTCTCAGTTTAGTCCCTCTTCTAAAAAAATATGTTGAGTGGGGAAGTGAACAAGCAAAACAAGAGGAGAGGGATCTTGTGGTTTTTTTTTTATATTCAAATTGAGACTTGTCAAGATTCCATGCTTTCTCATGCAAATTATTCGAAATACTAAATTACTTAGGTTTAATGAAGAATATATATTGTTAACTATTCCATCAAGATGGAGTATCTAGATACTCACCTAAGATATGAAGTATCTGGTACTCACCTAAGCAAAAGTGCATATTGGAGACAATAAAAAGAAGAAGAAATTTTTTAAAAGCTGCTAAGTCATAAAACTTCCTCCAAATCTTACTAATAATTGTAAAAATGGTAACTCTGGGAAATTAGCTTATGGCAAACTGGTTAAACAGAACTGAACTAGAGCCAAAGTGACCACAGTGATGTCACCTTACCTCAAGGATTCTCTTATCAGAGATAATACACTTTTCTTAATGAATAAGACATATAGAGTAGGACTGGTGAGTTGCAAACACAACCCATGTTGTATTTCACTGCAATTAGCTGTTAAAAGCCAGACTGAACATGCACAACTGTTTCTCTTTAAGATTATGCTGGCAAATCAGAAAAGAGTTGTACTTAAAAGTCACATGCTATTTTGAGCGATCAAATATACCTATAATAAATACCTGATGTCTATATAATTGTTAATATCATTACTTAGTAATGTCTTCCTTAATATCCTTTAATGACCCCTTTTAGCCTCAGTATTATATTTAGACTCCTTCCAAAGATTTGCAAGACTTAACAAGATTTGACCTCTATTCACGTAGGCAGTGCTTATATTTGTTGTTCCTCATCTTACATATTAACCTTCACCTACACTGAAATGTTTGGAAGTCTCCATGCTGGTCTTGCCTCAATGATTTTGTTTTGTTTTGTTTTGTTTTGTTTGGATATGTGTCCTTAGTCTAGTGATAGTTCTTCCCCTCTGCTTCTTCTACCCACTTTTCCTCAAGACTCGATTCAATCATCCACTTTTTCATAATGGATTCCTATAGTAGATACTCTGTTCTATGCAGATTTCTGGTTTTATGTGCAATTCTTTCAGCTTTTCTACATTCTGATTCTAACTGCACTTGCAACTTTCTTTTTTTTTTTTTTTTTTTTTTTATATACTTGCAACTTTCTTCAAAACACTAGCCTGGGGCAATTAGGACATGGAAGTGCCTGGAATTTTACATCATTCACACTCAATGGCTGACTGCTGTGAAAAGCCAATTGCCTTGTTTCTAGGTGGGACAAACTTTGGTGGGGGGGGGGGGAGGGAATTTATACTCCAGATCTGTGTAGTAAGGAATTTTGGCCTTTCCCAGAGAAAGAGATCTGGTCTTTGTACCTCATTTCTGAGAGGTAATCTTTACATTCTCCTAGTATTAGAAATATCTTTGTTATTCATGGGGGGTCCCTAGGACCACATCTGAGAATTTATGCTAATGAGGTGAGTCAAGGTGAGACCCTTCATATCTAGTAGTCTTAGAGTATCAGTTGGTCATGCCAAAGAGATCCAACATGTGAATTAGGATGGACTTTGGGTCACAGGATATCAGCTGACCTAGAGACTGAGTTCAACCAAAAAATCTTGCAATGTAATAGTCTCCACAACTCTGGACACCAAAGCTTTGATGAACTTCCTGGGTTGGCAATATGCCATGGAAATTGTTCAACATCAGTGTCAGGTGTATAACATGTCCTTAGGGCAACAGAAGCCTCACATAAGGAATCTTCCCAGGTTGGGCCCTATGCATTTCTTCCCTTGGCTGATTTTAATGTATCTTTTCCCTGTAATAAACGTAACAATGAGTATAACAAGCTTTTATGAATTCTATGAGTTTGTTTCATGAATTATCAAGGGTGGTTTTGAGAAATTCCCAAATTTGCAATTGGCGTCAGAAATGAGAGTGGTTTGGGGTGAGCTCTTCCCTCTGACTTTGTAGTTGGACCTTACCTCTTTGTAGTTGGGATCAGGAGTCTTGGGTAGACTTTGCAGTCTGGAGGGCTTAACTTCACATTGGCTAACTCCACATAAGGCCTAAATCAATACCTCACCGCTACATGGTTAGGAAAACTTCTTCTGAGCTGGGAATGCACTTGATGAATATTTTTACAACACTTAATCATTAGTGTTATCATTAACTCTATTAGTACCTATGTATTAAACTTGAATGTGAGATAGCTAAGGACAGAAACTTTGTTTAATTCTACTCTGTATACACAATGGCTAATATGGTGATGATAGCTACTCAAAAATTTTTGTTGAACAAATGATTACTTGTCAATCTTTTAATATCTTTTTTAACTCCTTTGACAGAACTTCATTTCACTTTGGAACCTACCCTGCCTTTTTACTACCAGCATTCAAGGGCTAATGGGAAAAATGATACAACCAAGATCATAGCGACTCTCATGATGGACTTCAATTGAGCCATCATAATGATTTTCATTTCTGTTAGATTTCTCTAGACAGATCGTTCTCCTACTTACTTTATTCTATGTTAGGTTCAATCTTCCTTCTACCTTCTCACTGTCCTTAGTCCCTTTTTGGCCTGTTTGACATATGATTATGTTCCTACTTAGGAGATAAAATAGAAGCCAACTAGTCCATCAATTTTCCATTATCAAGTTTCAAAATCTCTTTACCTCTAGAGCTGTTTTTTAACTTCCCTCATATTAAAATCTAGAACTACTTTCCTTATCTTTGATCAGTTTTGCTCTAAATGTTACTTGATTAATTCTCAGAAACTTGGACTATTGATTAATTGCCTCTCTTACATTTTATAAGGTTTTAAACATTTTTGAGCCCCACCTTAAAACAAACATGCTGACTCAACACTTTCTTAACCAAATTAATGGGGGAGAATGTACATTCATGGGTTCTATTTCCTCACCCCTGTCACTCATTAAACTTAAGCTAGATTCTACTCCATAATTTCATTAATTCTATTTTCATAGGGGTCTCTAAAGACCCCAGTGGATTTTTTTTTCTTTTAGCTCTCATCTACTTTAATTCTCAGCTTCATTCAACACAGTTGATGACTTTCTCTTTGAAATAAACTCCTTCCTTCACTTCTATCACCTTCATTCACTTGATTCACCGTAAGTTCTTTGGTTGCTCCCTTCCCTTCTTCTATACAAACATTACGTAGTGGAGTTTCTGAGGACTTTGCTCTAAACGTTTTTTCTTTCTCAATTATTATTTCCCTACATAATTATATCTACTGCCTTAGTGACTATTATCAATTCATCTGCCAAGTTTATATTCCAATACAGTCTACATTTATATTCTCTTTTTAATTCCAGATCCAGATATTCACCCACTTACAGTCACTTAAAATTGTGTTCACTGTCTTTGATACAGGCTAGATAATCAACCAAAGAAAAGAACATCTGTTTTTTTAAACTTCGAATTATCAGCACCAAACACAATTTCAGAAATAATTTCAGATACACGGATGTTAGGCAAATAATAATTTACCTAATAAAAGAATGAGTAAATGCTAACAAAGAATTAATTAGCACATCTTCCAAAATGAATTTTGTTTTGTTTTGTTTTTACTCTTTGGGCTAAAAAAGACTTGTTCAACATTCACTGACATAACTAAAATTCCATTTATTAGAGAACTTTCTCAACTACTAAATCTATAAATCAGATGGGGGATATTAACTGTGTCTTATGACATCTTCAGTTTTTTCCTATTTTTAAAGAGACTCTGCCTTGGACGAGTTGGTATGTAATACATATATATATGTGTGTATATATATATATATATATATATGCCCAGAAAGTAATGTTTTTACTAAGGGATCCTAATGATGATATTAGCTAGCATCTATGTGCCATCACAATTTTAAGTACATTCTGAAAATGATCACATTTAACTCTCACAAGAATTCTATGAGGAAGTTTATTATTATTGTGATGATGCTGTTTTCAGCCATGACTCTGATCTCAGTGTGAGAGCTCCTCCCGTGGAAACTTTCGTAAACACATTTTGGCTGTTTGTCAGAGTTCACTTAAATTTAAAATGTTCCTAGCTGAAAAGATTTGCTCTTCATCATAAAGCCTCATTTGTGATATACAGAAATTGTTAGTGTTTGTACTCTTTGAGTCCTAAGAATGGATAAAAAGCAGAATTCACTTTGAAATGAAAAAAAATTTAAAGCCTGGCAACTCATGAATAAAACTAAGGTGAAATGGAAATGAAAAACAAGAGCTGGGGCTCAGCCAAATACCTTGTTTGTGCTTTGCTTTTGAACAGAATGAATAGAAAGGGACTTGCTTCCACCCATGGCATAGTAACCTGCATATGTTGCTTTGCATATACAAAAGTAAGACTATGGCACAGAGAAGTTTTAAAAGCATAGGAGGAATTAAACATTAGATCCAAGAGAAAAGAAGTAAAGATATAAACTCTCAACTATACTAAGTGACCTTTAAAAAGTGCCCTATATATATATATATAATTCTTCTCTAGAGGAAATAACATTAAAATTTTGCCTATGTTTTCCTTGAATTATATACTCAATATCTTTTTTAAAAGTTCAAGGTGTTTTGCATAGGATTTAATTTTATAGATAATCACAGAGAAAAATACATGTAATCAGTAGATAATAAAGGTCATCAACAATATTCAAATTGGGCAGAATACTACAGAATTGTTTTAGATTTACAGAAAAGTTGTGAAAATGGTAGAATTCCCATATACCCCACCCCCAGTTTCTCTACTACTAACAATTGACATCAGCATGATACATTTGTCACAACTAAAAAACCAATGTTGACACATTATTATTATTAACTAAAGAGCATCCTTTATTCATAGTTCCTTAGGTTTTTATTAATTTTTTTCTAATGTCCTTTCTTTTTCTGTCCCAGGATCCCATTCAGGATAACACACTATATATAGCTATCCTGTCTTCCTTAGGCTTTTTTAGACTGTGACAGTTTCCCAGACTGTCCTTGTTTTCGATGACCTGATAGTTTTGAGGAGTACTGGTCTGATGTTGGATAGTCTGTCTTTTGATTTGGGTTTGTGTGACGTTTTTTTCATGGTTCCACAGAGTTTATGGATGTTAGAGAGGATGAATACAGAAGGAATGTACATTCTCCCCACATTATATCAAGAGTACATGGTAACAATATGCCTTATCACTGCTGATGTTAACCTTGACAGCCTGGCTAACATAGTAGTTTTAGGTAGTAGTAGTTTTTAGGTTCTGCTAGTCTAAAGTTACTCTTTTCTCCCACTTCCACAGTTTTTGGAAGGAAATTGCTATATGAAGTCCACACTTAAGGAGAAGAGAGTTATGTTTCACAAGTACCTACGTAAATTATTTGGAATTCTTCTGCATAGGAAACTTGTCTTTTTTCCTCCATTAACTTATTTATTCAGTCATGTATTTATACAAATATAGATTCATTGATATTACTATTATATTGGTTATAATTTAACATTACACTACTTATTTTGTTGCTCAGATTGTTCCAGATTTGGCCAACGGTGTCCCTTGACATACCCAATTTGTGTTTGTGTATGTTTGAGCATGTCCTTACTTTCTGGTCCTATAACATACTCCAGCCTCATCTTCGATATTCTAAGCTCTATCCCTAGAATTAGCAGTTCCTGCAAGGAATCTTGGTTCCTTTTATTGAAGAAATGATATTAGAGACCAAGATCTGGGCACTGAATGTGTTCATTGTTACCAGGGCACAAATCTATTTTTTATAGTCTGATTAGATGTATTGGTATCATTATGTAGAAAGTCGTATCACCAATTTTCTTAAAAAATCATCAAAACACAGAGCATGAAGTTTCTGTTTCACAAAATTATAAGGGATGCTTATGGTGTTACTGAAGTAACACAGCAAGAAGAAAAGTAAATAATATTGTAAATGATATTTCACTGTTTTTTTCCAGAAAATTTTATAGAATTCATAAACCTTTATAGAAAAAGCCAAGGTATACTTCTACAATGATTGTTAGGTACCCCCCAAAGAATATGGCCCAGATTATAGATCAATCCAGAAATTGTTAAATTTTGGAGTATGTATGATTTACACAGAGCTTTTTATTAAGGATATATGAGATTCTGTTGTATAGCTAATGAACTATATTTGAAGAGGCAGGACATACACAATGGCGATAAAAAATAAACAATGGAGCAGATATTAACAAATGATTAGTATTTCTAGATGGCAGGTCAGCTTTCAAGTACCTCAAACTATTTTATAGATACAAATGTAAATAAAGATAATATGCAGACTAAAGATGGGAATGTCCATTTGGATAAAACTTAAAAAAATCTGATTCTTACATGTAGCTACTTCAGAAAAGCCTTTGTTACCTAGGCCTATGGTTCTTAAGTATGGTGTGAGAACTGTGTTTTTCATTCCTGAGACCCTTTCAGAAGATCCACAATATCAAATCTATTTTCACAATAATACTAAGATATTATTTTACTTTTGTTTCTACTTTTACCCTTTCAAGAATTGCCATGGAGTTCTCCAGAAGTCACATTACCCTACGATGACACATCCACTCAGATGGCTAATAGTATGTGTCCTTGTGTATTTTTGTGTTTTAATAATTCCTCAGTTGTAATTATTATTAATTTTAATTTTAATTTTTTTTGAGAAAACATGCATGTGCAAACTGGAGAAGATAGAAGGAGAAGGAGAGAAAGAATCTGAAGTAGGTTCCACACCCAGCACAGAGCCTGACAAAGGGCTTGATCTCATGTCCATAAAGTCATGACCTGAGCAAAAATCAAGAGTCAGACACTTAACCAATTGTTTCTCAGCCACCCAGGGCCCCTCCCCGGTTTTAATTATTAATATTACAGTGTCAATAAATGTAACTCAAATAAACAAGAGCTTTGTTGAGGTTCTCAATATTTTTAAGGATACTGCTGATGAGACTAATTACTCCAGAAATGAAATCTAGATGTAAGAATGATGAGTAGTGATGCAGAGATCTGAGACACAATTAAATACTCAAGATTCTGGAAAATTAACCAAAATCAAAAGATTCCATTTTTGTAGGGTATTCCAAACTGAGGAGACAGGGAGAGGAAGAGAGAGACAGAAAGAGAGAGAAAGAGATGAGGTGGGAGTGAGAGCCAAGGAGAAAGACTATCATTATTTGAAATGACAGAGCAGCTATCATCACAGATCTTATACATGTCAACATAATAATAGGTAAAATGTGAACATACTAGCAATAAATCCAATAACTTAGATGAAATGGACAAATTTCCTTGAAATACATAACTTACAAATGGGCACACATGAAATAAAAGATCAAAATAACCTTATACCAGTCAAAGTAATTTGCATTTGTTAACAATATCTCCAAAAAAAGATAATTCCAGGTCCAGATGATTTCACAGGTGATTTCCACCAAACATTTAAGGAAGACATAATATGAAACATACAGGAAGTCTTTCAGAAAATAAAGGAATGAGCATTTTCTACTATGTTTTCAGAAGTCAACATAAACCTAGTATCAAATCTGACAAAAACCCGATAAAAAATGCTAGGCTAATATCAAGACATGAAAATTCTCAAGAAATATTAGCAAATCAAATGCAGCAATACATAAGAAGGGAAGAAATTGAAAGTAGACAGACACTTCTCTTTAAAAATGATCATTTGGGGGCGCCTGGGTGGCGCAGTCGGTTAAGCGTCCGACTTCAGCCAGGTCACGATCTCGCGGTCCGTGAGTTCGAGCCCCGCGTCGGGCTCTGGGCTGATGGCTCGGAGCCTGGAGCCTGTTTCCGATTCTGTGTCTCCCTCTCTCTCTGCCCCTCCCCTGTTCATGCTCTGTCTCTCTCTGTCCCAAAAATAAATAAACGTTGAAAAAAAAAATTTAAAAAAAAAAAAATAAAAATGATCATTTGGCTGTAAACACTCCCCACCCCTGTAACTAAACTTCTGAGAGCCTCTGCCATATTTGTAAATCTATGTCTGTTGAATTCAGGCTATCTAGTCTTGAAATTTTCCTAACAGTTGGCATTTACTTTATTCATAGAAATGGATTTGAAGGAAAAGCACATTTGAATATCAGATATATATGCAATGCACAATGACATAATTAAGAATCCATAATTGTTGTTATTGAAAAAGATGTTCTTCTTTACATATAAGCCTTGGAGTAAAATCAAATAAATTTTCTCAGTTATATAAATTTGGAAATATGATTAAGGATTCTAAATTGATAGCCATATCTTTGACTTATAAACTTATAATGATATAAGTTTAAAGAATGAGTAATATTTTGGCCCACTTGTCTTGAAGTGACTCTCCTGCTATTGAGTTGGGTGTTGGGTTGGGTGGTAGCTTCTGATCTTTTTGACTTTCCTTTTCCAGAGTTGAACCTCTTCATTATGATCAAGCTGATGAGAGGAGATTATAGTCTTAGTGTTCTTGACCTACTGTGCCTGAGACACAGCCTTCAACCTACAAGTGGGGTTGGGTGGCAGCTGGGATTCCCTCACTACTTGGTTGCATTTGCCTAGAATTTAACCTTTGCAACATGGAGCTTGGCTAATGGGAAATGCTAGCAGCTTACCCCTTCTGAAGAGATGATGCAGCCCTTGATAGGAATTTGAGCCAAAATGGAGTCCCATCTCCTTGTCCAAACCCACCAGAATGGCGTCTATCATGTTGAGCTGGGTGTGGGGAGGAGGAAGTGAGTCATTGCTCAGATGCCATAGACTCTTAATGTTGTTACTGAGATTTAGTAGATTTTTCTTGAATAATTATTTCTTCATTAACTATTCATCCTTAGGAAAATTTCCAGAGATGTTATTTTCTAAAATAATTTTTACCAGTTATGGTCTAGCTGGGAATGGGGTCTACCATTCCTGTCCTGTAGTCTTCTATATTCTTGAAGTAATCACCTGACTTAAGCTTTCTTTCTCCAAGAATTTAACATTACTACATGTTTTTCTAATCCTGAAAGTTGCAGTGAATTATGAGACCAAGTTGGAGCTGTTACTTTCTCTTTTATATGTGACTTTTTCCATTACCTGGATGCTTATAAATTCCTTTCTTTTCCTTGAGATTCATTAACTCCGCCAATGTATATGTTAAGGGTGTTCATTCTAGATTATTTATATTTAACATGGTGTGCTATTTTCTGTCTTTCAAAGACAGAAATTCCACATTCCCATTGTTTTTTATGTGAGTGTGAAGAATTATTATTTTATTTCTGTCATCCTTTTATTGAGTAACTACTATATATACTGTTATTGCTAGGTGATTTCTTGGAGTGATAAGAGCTATGAGAAAGGATATTAAGGTGGGATAAAAATGTATTTTAGAGAGGAAAAAAAAGTTACAAAGCAGTCATATTTTTGTGGAGTGATAAAGAATAAGTAATCAGCCACACCATTCACACCATAAGGGAATCCATATTTTAAGTCAAGATAAGAATAAATGCACAGGGTCTGTATAAAGAGAAGTTGGAATATTTTAAACCAGAAGGAAAGCTGATATGGCTGGGCACAGGGATCTAGGGGAAAGAGGTGCAAGGAGATGTCAAAAAAGTAGTCTTGAGTAAATTATTTAGGATGGGTTGGCAAACGATGACCCACAGGCCAAATCTGACCTCCTACCTCATTTTGTACTTAACTCACATGTCTATGAGTTTAAAATGTTATATTTTTAAATGGTTGGAAGAAAATCAAAAGAATAACATGATGTAAAAATTATATGAAATTCAAATTTAGTGTCATACATAAAATTTTATTGCAACACTACCGCACTCATTTGTTTACTCATTGCCTGTAGATGCTTTTGTGTTACAGTGGCACAACCGTATGGTTGCAAAGCCAGAGTTCTTTACTATTTCACTCCGTGCATAAAATGGTTTGCTAACCCCCGTTTCCAGGCACTTTCAGATCAGTAGGGAGAATGGATATAACTTTATTTATTTATTTTTTAATCTCTTTGTTTCTCTTTTTTAATCTCTTTTATTCTGAAACTGTGAAAAGTCATATTTATTTACGGGGAAAATAGTTCATGCATTGATAAAAAAGTAGTAATATGATTGCTTTATGGTAGTCTAGTGTCATCTGATTGCTTTACAGCGGCCTAGCCTATACACTACTGAATGGTTACAAAATGTTTATGGCACACAATATTATTGCAGTCGTATTCATAATACAGTATTAGAAACAGTGTTATATCTTTTTTTTCTCGTCATTGGGTCATTTAATTTTTTATTTAAGTATAAATTCAATAGGAAATTTTTAGAGATTTCTAAGCAGGGGAGCAGCAATCTGGTTTGCTCGTGTACAAATGGATTGCATTTGGGTAAATTGGAAAATACAGATACAGGGAGACTAACTGGGGGCTTCACGTAGGAAGGCAGTAATCCAAATGAGAGACGATAATGATTTGTATTAAGGCTGTGGAAGGGGAACTGCATAAAAGTAGACAGAGATTTCAGATATATTGGAGATAGAACTCCAGACACTGTAGGTAGATCAGAGAATGGGAAGAATTACAGATGAACCTTGATGCGGTTTGGAGTGGCCAGGTGAATAGTGACACCATTTATTAACAGGAAACATCTGACAGAGAAGGCTTTGGTTTGGTTTGAGTGGTGGGTAAGGAGAAAATAAGAGGTTTGATTTGGATATATGTGTGTAAGGACCTGAGGTAGAAATACTAAGTAGGTGGTTGGGTTACATGAATTTGGTTATAGGGGAAAGACTGCGGATTGAGACATGAGTAGCTGACTACTTAGCACAAAAATGGTACTTAAGATCATCAGAATAAACGAGTTCATCTGGGAAGAGAAGGGAAAACAGAAGAGAATGCCCAGGATGGGCTTTCGAATTAAATCAAACTGGGAAGCAGACCAATTCTGAAGTCACTTTCTCGAGTGGTCAGTTTACCAAATTAATCCGTTCCTTTGGGTTATGGAAGTTTAGTTTACTGATTGTTATTTACCTTGCATTCATCACTGCAGCTTACAAAAGAAATGTTTACTTTTTTTTTCCTGCCCCATCTTCCTGCTGCTCTAGTTGGAGACTAATGGGCATACGGAGAAGAGACAAAGAGAGCCTAACATACTTGGGAAGTGAGAGATAAATAGTCTCCCTTGGAGAGGAGGAAGCAGTGCCTGTGGGGGAAAGCCATTTCAGCCTAGATAAGAAGGACTGGAAAAAGTTCAAATGAAAGATTGTTGATACACAGGAGTTTGCTAGCTCAGATATGCTATACCTGAGGGCACAGTAAAAGGACAAGAAGGGTTAGAAGGAATAGGTCAGATTAAAGGATGGAGATGTGTGATTGCTAATAAAAGTCCTAGTGAAAATGGATGTCCAGGGAACCTGAGGCTTCTGACCTTGCCAGAGATAAACATGATGGCAGCATTCATCCTGATTAGTCAGGCAGAGGAGGGTGTGACTCATTCAAGCCATATTCTTACTAGTCAGCTTGGTCAAATGGGTCTCTTTGTAACTGGCTGTCTCGAAGGGATTGCTCTTCCCTTTGGAGCTGAAAAGTGTAGTCATTTGCCAGTAGTAATTCTATTTAAAAAAGCACAAAATATGAAGTGTTCTCCCCATTTCTCATAAGGATTTGATAGAGTTGGTGGGGGAGGGTCATTTTTTGCTTGTTATATTCTGTTCCTGATTTTAAAAAATACACCTTGGAATGGGCCCCAGGCTGCTGCTTTTCTGTGTATTAGTCACATCTGAAATGGGCTGTGGAAGTAAGCCAGGGCAATCAGCAATTTCAATGCGTGAATCTGGAGTAAAACAATTTCTAAACTAATCTCCCGTAATTATTGGCATTTTCTCCTTCAGAAAAAAAAAATCAGTGAGTGAACCCCCATGTGCCAGAGTCTCATTGTTGTACTTAACTTCTGCTCACCTGATTCTAATATAATTTAATGTTTATTTATTTTTGAGAGAGTTATCACGTGCATGCATGCACCCGGGGGAGGGGCAGAGAGAGGGGGACAGAGGATCTGAAGCAAGCTCTGTGCTGAGAGCAGACAGCCCGATGGGGGAGTCAAACTCATGAATCCTGAGATAATGGCCTGAGCTGAGCCACTCAGGCATCCCTTTGCTCACCTGACTCTAAATAGCAACTGCCTGGGTGATCACTCCTTCCTGCATCCATTTACCCTTGCTTTTCCAGGTAGTTTTCCTCTACATTGGAAGGATGGATCATAGGAGTAGAAATAGCTTGCATGGCATTTCTCCTTTAGCCCTGTGCCTCTGCTATTTTACAGGTGGAACTTGGTTTTTCAAGGCTGCCCTTTGCTTCTTCCATGATCTATCCATTCCCTTAGATTCATGAATCCAAGTAAGGAGAATTCCTTGGACTTTCCACTGACTTTTGTGAAATCTTTCCCTTAAAGGAGGTCTGAGAGGGATTTATGAGACGGGGGTGGGAGGGGGGGCTAGCAATGCCTCCCCTACTCCATATCTATAGCATTTGATATTTTTTCCAACATTCTCCTAATCTGGTCCAGTTTACAACATTTGAATGCCATTTCTCATTGTTTTTGGTGTGGTGACAAGGACCTTTCCTCATTCTTATCTTTTTGGTAACTTTCTTCGTTTTGGATTGTGGTATTAGTGTGTGTACTAAAGACATGCTAATTTGCCAACTGATACCAGGGATTCTAAGAATAGAGAAAACAACATGATAATGGACAAGAAAAAAGATTCTGCAGGTAAACTTGCTAAGTCTAAAGCTTAGCTGCAGCTCTTATTAACTGTGCGGTTGCAGAAACCAATTTATATAATCTTTTTGTCTCAGTTTTTTTAATCTCTATAATAGGGATAATAAGAGTATCTACATTATGATATTGTTATTACTATTAAATATGTAAACACTATTAAACAAAGCATTTAGAACAGTACCCGGCATGCAAGAAGCACCATGTCATTGTTAAGCATATTATTACTGCTATTGTTATAATTATTATGCTTTAAAATTAATTCTATAGTGATACCACCTGTCTTTAGTTTTCTAGTTCGGTTGTTTCAGTTTGTCTACATGAACTCTAACCTCTTAGTCTCTTCAAGGGCAAGGGACCATCTCGTATTCTTGTTTTTACCTTTCATAGTACCTGCTATAATGTGTTTCATATTGTTGGCAATCCACAAATATTTCTCATATTAAAATGAATTGAGACTCTATGACAGTTTAGGTTTATTGGAAATCTGATCATACATATTTTAAAAGGTCTGGTCCTTCTTAATCTGAGGAACTGGTAACTTTGCTCTCAAAGCCTTTTGAAACTAAAGACATAGGAAGAAATATACAGGTATAATAAAATTGAAAATCAGTAGCCCTTTATTTTCCCTTTGATGCTGACTGGCTATAAAATATGCATCACAGGTGTAAACTTTAAAGCCTAGCCACAATTGTTTGCTAACATTTTTTATAAAAGAAAAAGGTTGTTCCCCCCACCCCTTCCTGTTAGAAGTGGTTTCACACAGATTTGTCAGTTAAGAAATCATCAGATAAAGTGCAACTGAGCTAATTATATCACTTTTGTTCTGAAAGAGTTAGCTTTCAGCCAATTTCAGATTGGTTCTCCCTATGCCCTCAAAAAAATCAAATAACTCTTCCAGTAACCATATATTCCCTCAATCCTCAGTAACAGGACATTTCAAGGTCAAATTTTTCTTAATAGATAAAGGCACTGGATTTGAAATCTTGAAAGTTTTATAAAAGTAGCTTTTGAGTTCATTCTTGCTACTTACCTATAAATCACGACTGTTTTCCCCAAAATGGAACTTTATTAGAGACCAACCAATGGGCTTCGTTTTGCTTACCACTGTATAGTACATTTTGATTCATCCATGAATAATGTGAGAGTTACAGATACTAGGTAAGCCTGACTGTGAGACCATGTTAATCTTTTTCTTGCAAGAAAACATTTATATGTTGTTGTGGGTTGAATTGTGTCCCCCAAAGATTCACATGTTGGAGTCCTCACCCCTAGTACCTCAGAATGTGATTTTTTTTGAGAGTGGCGTCTTTGCAGACACAATTAGTTGGGAGGAGGTCAGACTGAAATTGGGTGGGCTGCAATATGTGTGATGTACATATAAAAAGGGGAAATTTGGACACAGACACACACGTGGAAAGAACACCGTGTGAAGACTTACATTATGACACGCTACACCAAAGAACTGCTAAACATTATGAGAGAGGCCTGGGACAAATCCTTCCTTTACTCCTTCAGAGGGAGGATGGCTTTGCAAACATCTTGATCTGGAACTTCAAGTCTTCAGAATCCCCTAGACAATACATTTCTGTGGTTTTAAGCTATTTACTTTGTGGTACTTTGTTACGGCGTCCCCAGTCAACTAATAGGCATATGATATGTAACTACACAGTTAATTCTATGATTCTTAATATTCTGTACACAGTATTATATAGGCAAATAATCACTGCCATCTGGATCCTGAAAGAATAATGTCTTGTATATCATGTGTACTCAACTGTGGGTGGTTGGTCAGCAGTCCAAGCCTTGTTATTCAACCTCTCAGCCAAAGCCCCAACCTGTTCTTCTCTACCATAGATGAGCTTTGGTTATCCCCGTGATTATTTGAGGACCGAAGTTCTTCTGTAGTAGCTTCCACTTAAAACCGTTTTTGAGGTGCTGTGTTTCTTTTAGTTCTTCCTAGATTTATTTTGTGTTTTTTTTTGGGGGGGGAAATATAACAGAATATTTTTAAAGAATAAAAGCAATAACTTTCACATTGTGTTTCATGGATAGAAGGCCCTCAAATTCATTTTGACAATCAGAGGCAATGTTAAGAAAAGATGTATCTACCACAAATCTATATAACCTAATTATTTTCCTTTTGTTTTACCATCATAAAAATAAATATATACAGATATACAATTATAAATATTCATCAATAATTATCATATATGTGATAACACTATTTCTTTTTGTACAGTGATAATAAAGCCTGGAGAAGTATTAGTTTTAATAAGAATTCTGTCACCATGTCATAAGAGTAGCTGTTGAACATAATACGCCTATTTGAATTGGGGTTTCCACATGTGAGGGGTGTTTCAGTTAGAATCTCTAACCACCACCATTCACAGTATCATTCATTTTGAGCTACAGTTACATACATCCGATGTCTTGTCATTCCACATTTTGAATGTTCATGACACAAAGCAGTAAATTGAGAAGTAAAAAAAAAAAAAAAAAAAAAAATCCTTTCTCTTAGTGGACCAACCATTACTGAGATCTACTTCAAAGTCTCTAGGAAACACTTCACAGGAGAAATAGAAAACCAGGATATGAAGTAAACTTTAACTGGCTCATTCCTATGTCAGATTCAATGAGAGGAAATTGCCTTTTTTGTGGATAAACTGTTACACTGCTCTAGAAAAAGAACAGAGAAAATATAAGTATCCACTAAAAAGGTTCTTTTGTAACACTGAGCTCTTTTCTTTCCCCTAAGTCTAGCTCTTTCCTTAGTTACTGAAATAAACCCACTTAGTTCTACACAGTGGGTGGGTACTCAGTAAAACTTCCTAACAGCTCTGACAGACATGGTCTGGAATTTGTTAAGAGTAGACCCTGCTTTGAGATACTTCACCAGGGATTGTGAAGAAAACTGAAAGAGATTTTGGAGTTTAGCAAGTTAGATCATTCGGGAATGCATGGGGATAGGTGTGCAGGGTGACGTGTGGAAATGATTGTGAAAAGCCTGCTGACCTCTTAATGATCATAAAAGAACAAATCAGTTTTGTGTGTGTATGTGCACGCATGCGTGGGTGTTTCATATTGGTTCTCATCTTGACTAATGGATTCTACAAAACATAAATACAGAAACTCAGTCAGTGGCTTCATATATTTGAAACGCTGATCTCCTTCACATTTATTATGGATACAATTGGACTGTGTAATTCTGTTCTAATCCAGTACATAAGTAAAAGAGCACATGTACATTGAACACTGCTACTGAGATCACTGCAACTGTAAATAATCTGATTTATGGAGGAAAAGAGATAGTATTAATTCTTACAATCCAGAAAAACAGAAAATGCAATTTTATTTTTTTTCATTTTTAAAAAATTTTTAGTTCAAATGTCACTGTTATTTTTAAGTACTTGGTTTTTAAAAATCTGTCATAATTAACATAAGTGTTATATTACTTTCAGGTGTACAATATAGTGATGCAGCAATTTTTTTTTTTTTGTACAAAAAGTATTTTTATTTAAGCATGGGGACAGGATCTATGGGTAGGAAGAGCTGCTGTGATTCAACAATTCTATGCATTACTCAGTGCTCAACATGATTAGGGTGCTCTTAATCCCCTTCACCTATTTCACCCGTCCCCCCACCCACCTTCCCTCTGGAAACCACCAGTTTCTTAAAGAGTCCCTTCTTATCTCTTTTTTCTTTCTTCTTTTGTTTCTTAAATTTCACATATGAGTGAAATCATATGGTGTTTGTCTTTCTCTGACTGACCTATTTCATTTATTGAATACACTCTAGGTCCATACATCTTGCAAATGGCAAGATTTCATTCTTTTTTAGGGCTGGTTAATAATGCATTATATATATACTATATATATATATATATATATATATATATATATATATACACACACACACATATATACACACACACACACATATATATACATATACATATATATAGTATATATATATACATATATATAGTATATATATATATATTACTTCTATTTCATCCATTCATCTGTTGATGGACACTTGGATCACTTCTATATTTGTGCTATTGTAAATAATGCTGCAATAAACATAGGGGTACATATATCTTTTTGAATTAGTGTTTCCATATTTTGGGGGTAAATACAAAGTAGTGGAATTACTGAATCATATGGTAATTGTATTTTTAATTTTCTGAGGAATTTCCATAATGTTTTTCACTGTGGCTAAATCAATTTGCATTCCCACCAACAGTGCATGAGGATTCTTTTTTTTCCACATCCATGCCAACACATTCTTTCTTGTGTTTTTGATTAGCCATTCTGACAAGTGTGAGGTAGCATCCCATTGTGGTTTTGATATGCATTTCTCTGATGCTGAGTGATACTGAACATCTTTTCATGTGTCTGTTGGCCATCTGGATGTCTTCTGTGGAGAAATGTCTGTTCATGTCTTCTGCCCATTTTTTAATTGGATTATTTGGTTTCTTTTTGGTGTTGTATAAGGTCTTTGTGTATTTTGGATATTAAACCTTAATCAGATACATCATTTGCAAATATCTTCTCCCATTCCATAGGTTGCCTTTAGTTTTGTTGATTGTTTCATTTGCTGTTCAGGAACTTTTTATTTTAATGTAGTCTCAATAGTTTATTTTTGATTTTGTTTCCATTGTCTTAGAAGACATATCTAGAAAGAAGTTGGTGCAGCTGATATTAAAGAAATTACTGCCTGTGCTTTCTTCTAGCATTTTTATGGTTTCAGGTCTCACGTTTAGGTCTTTCATCCATTGTGAATTTATTTTTGTGTATAGTATAAGAAAGTGGTCCAGTTTCGTTCTTTTGCATGTTGCTGTCCAGTTTTCCCAGCACCATTTGTTGATGAGACTGTCTTTTCCTCATTGTATATTCCTTCCACCTTTGTCAAAGATTAATTGACCATGCAGTTGTGGTTTTATTTCTGGGTTTTCTCTTCTGTTCTATTGATCTATGTTTCTATTTTGTGTCAGTATCATACTGTTTTGATTACTACAGCTTTGTAATATTGCTTGAAGTCCAGAATTGTGGTCCCATCAGGTTTGCTTTTATTTTTCAAGATTGCTTTGGCTGTTCAGGGTCTTTTGTGGTTCCATAACAATTTAGGATACTTTATTTTAGTTCTGTGGAAAATGCTGTTGGTATTTTGATAGCAATTGCATTAAACCTGTAGATTGCTTTGTACAGTATAAACATCTTAACAATATTTTTCTCCCAATGCATGATCATGGACCATCTTTTCATTTGTTTGTGTTATCTTCAATTTCTCTCATCAATCTTTTATAGTTTATAGCATTTAGGTTTTTGTCTTGTTGGTTAACTTTATTCCTAGGTTTTTGACTATTTTTGGTGCGATTGGAAATGGATTATTTTCCCTTAATTTCTCTTTCTCCTGCTTCATTACTAGTATATAGAAATGTAACACATTTCTTTATATTGATTTTTTTATCCTACAACTTTACTGAATTCATTTATTAGTTCTAGTAGTTTTTTGGTGGAGTGTTAAGGGTTTTCTATATAAAGTATCTGTCATTTGCAAATAGTGAAAGTTTTATTCTTCCTTACTGATTTAGATGTCTTTTATTTATTTTTGTTGTCTGATTGCTGAGGCTAGGACTCCCAGTACTATGTTGAATAAAAGTGGTGAGAGAACATCCTTGTCTTGTTCCTGATCTTAGGGGAAAAGCTTTCAGTTTTTCACCTTTGGGTATGATGTTGTGAGTTTTTCATATTTGGCTTTTATTGTGTTAAAGTATATTCCCTCTAAACCTACTTTGTTGAAGGTTTTTTTTAATCATGAATGGATGTTGTACTTTGTCAAATGCTTTTTTCTGAATTTATTGAAATGATCATATGATTTCTATCCTTTCTCTTGTCGATGTGATATATCATGTTGATTGATTTACAAATATTGAAACATACTTGCATCCCCAAAATAAATAACACTTGTTTGTGGTGAATAAATATTTATGTATTGTTGGATTTGGTTTGCTAGTGTTTTGTTGAAGATTTTTGCTTCTATGTATATCACTAATATGGGCCTGTAGTTCTCTTTTGTAGTATCTTTTTCTGCTTTTGGTATCAGAATAATACTGGCTTCATAGGATGAATTTGGAGGCTTTCCTTCCTCTTCTATTTGTTTGGAACAGTATGAGAAGAGCAGGTATTAACTCTTCTGTAAATGTTTGGTAAAATTCTCCTGTGTAACTATCTGGTCCTGGACTTTTGTTGTCGGTAATTTTTGATTACTGACTCCATTTCATTCCTGGTAATAAGTCTATTCAACCACTATATTTATTCCTGATTCAGTTTTGTGAGAGTATATGTGAGAGTATATTTAGGAATTTATTCATTTCTTCTAAGTTTTCCAATTTTCTGACATAAACTTTTTCATAATATCTTCTTATAATCTTTTATAATTCTGAGGTGTCACTTGTTATTTCTTTTCTGTAATTTCTGGTTTTGTTTACTTGAGTCCTCTCTTTTTGATGAGTCTGGCTACAGATTTACCAATTTTGTCAATGTTTTCGAAGAACCAGCTCCTGGTTTCATTGGTCTGTTCTATTGCCTTTTTTAGTTTCTATATAATTTATTTCTGCTCTAATCTTTATTATTTTCTTCCTTCTACTGGTTTTAGGTTTTGTTTTTTCTTCTTTTTCCAGCTCCTTTAGGTATAATCTTAAGTTGTTTATTTGAGATTTTTCTTGCTTCTTCAGGTAGACCTGTATTGCTATAAACTTTCCTCTTAGAATGGCTTTGCTGCATCCCAAAGTTTTTGAACCATTGCATTTTCATTTGTCTTCATGTGTTTTTTCATTTCCTCTTTGATTTCCTAGCTGACTCATTCATTGCTTATTAGCATATTAATTAACCTTCATATGTTTGTGTTCCTTCCAGATTTTTTCTCATGGTTAATTTCTAGTTTCATAGCATTGTGGTCAGAGAAGATGCATGATGTAACTTCAATCTTCCTGAATTTGTTGAGACTTGTTTTGTGGCCTAAATGTGATGTATTTTGGAGAATGTTCCATGTGCACTTGAAAAGAATGTGTATTCCACTAATTTAAGATGGAATGTTCTAAATATATCTGTTAGATCAATGTAGTCCAGTGTGTCATTCAAAGCCACTGTTTCCTGGTTGAATTTTTATTTGGATGATTTGTCTATTGATGTAAGTAGGATGTTAAAATCTCCTTACCTTTAAAAATTTTTGAAATATTTATTTATTTTTGAGAGACAGAGAAGACAGACCATGAGCAGAAGAGGAGCAGAGAGAGAGGGAGACACAGAATCTGAAGCAGGCTCCAGGCACTGAGTTGTCAGTACAGAGCCCGACATGGGGCTTGAACTCATGGACTACAAGATCATGACGTGAGGTGAGGTCAGAAGATTAACCGGTTGAGCCACTCAGGTGCCTCCAAATCTCCTTCTATTATGGTATTATTATCGTTTACTTCCTTCATGTTTGTTTGTATGTGCTTTATGTATTTGGATGCTTTCATTTTGGGTGCATAAATATTTACGGTTATTTTATCTTTATGGTAGATTGTTTCTTTTAGGATTATGTAGCATCCTTCTTTGTTTCTTGTGATAGCCTTTATTTTAAAATCTATTTTTTCCAATATAATTATTGATACTCTGGCTTTCTTTACTTCCATTTGTGTGAAAATGCTTTTCCATCCCTACAGTTTATTTTTCCCCCAATGTTTATTTATTTATTTTGAGAAAGAGAGATAAAGTGTGAGCAGGGGAGGGGCAGAGAGAGAGGGAGAAAGAGAATCCCAAGCAGCCTCCACACATAGTGCAGAGCCTGATGTGGGACTCTATCTCACTACTGTGAGATCATGACCTGAGCTGAAATCAACTCAGCTTAACCAGCTGAGCCACCCAGGCACCCCATCCCTTCACTTTCAACCTGCATGTATCATTAGGTCTGAAAAGAGTCCCTTGTAGGTAGCATATAGAGAAATCTTGATTTTTTTTTTTTTTTATCTATTCCATCACCCTACGTCTATTGACTGGAGTATTTAGTATATTTATATTCAGATTACTGACAGGTATGTATTTATTGCCATTTTGTTACCAGTTTTATGATTGTTTTATATTTCTTCTCTGTTCCTTTCTTCCTTGCTCTTTCTCAGAACAAGTTGGCTTTCTGTAGTGATATCCTTGCATTCTTTTTTGTTCTGTTTATTTTTTACAAATATAATATGGGTTTTTGATTTTTGGTTGACATTAGATTTTCATATAACATCTTATGCATATATCATCAGTCTATATTAAATTAATGGTCGCTTAAGTTGGAACCCATTCTAAAATCACTATATTTTTACTCCTTTATCACCCACACTTTAGGTATATGGTGTCATATTACCTGTCATATATGGTGTCATAATGTAAAATATTACATTATTTTATGAATCCATTGACTTATTTTTATAGATATACTTAATTTTACTGCTTTTGTGCTTTCTGCTTTTCTTACTCCTACTTATGGTCTTACCTTTCCACTCAAAAAAATCCCTTTTGGGGCGCCTGGGTGGCGCAGTCGGTTAAGCGTCCGACTTCAGCCAGGTCACGATCTCGCGGTCCGTGAGTTCGAGCCCCGCATCGGGCTCTGGGCTGATGGCTCGGAGCCTGGAGCCTGTTTCCGATTCTGTGTCTCCCTCTCTCTCTGCCCCTCCCCTGTTCATGCTCTGTCTCTCTCTGTCCCAAAAATAAATAAACGTTGAAAAAAAAATTAAAAAAAAAATCCCTTTTAACATATCCCATAAGGTTGGTGTAGTGGTGATGAATTCCTTTAACTTTTGTTTGTCAAACTCTTTGTCTCTCCTTGTGTTCTGAATGATAGTTTTGCTAGATAGAGTATTCTTGGTTCAAGTTTTATCTTTCAGCATTTTGAGTATATCACACCACTTCCTTCTGGCCTGCAAAGTTTCTGCTGAAAAATCAGCTCATAGCCTTATGGGTTTCCCTTGTACATAACTGTTTTCTTTTGTCTTGCTGCTTTTAAAATTCTCTCTTTATCACTGCTTTTTGCTATCTTAATTACTATGTGTCTTGGTGTGGACCCCCTTAGGTTGATTTTGTTGGGTGCTCTCTGTGCCTTCTGGATCTGGATGTCTGTTTCATTCCCCAGATTCAGGAAGTTTTCAGCTATTATTTCTTCCAATAAAGTTTCTGTCCTTTTTTCTCTCTCCTCTTCTTCTGGATGCCTATAATGCAAATATTATTATGTTTGATGGTGTCTCTGAGTTCCGTTAATCTATTCTCATTGTTTATTAACCTTTTTTCTTTGTCCATTCAGCTTCTCATTACCCCTCTCTTCCAGGTTCCTGACCCATTCTTCTTCTTCCTCTAGTCTACCATTTATTCCATATAGTGTATTTTGAATTTCAGTTATTGAGTTCTTTATTTCTGAGTGGTTGTTTTTTATGCTTTCTGTCTCTTTGTTGAGTCTCTCACTGAGGTCCTCCATGCTTTTCTCTAGTCTACTGAGTATCTTTATGACCAGTACTCTTAATCCTCTATCATGTATACTTATCTCCACTTCATTTAGCTCTCTTACTGTGATTTTGTCCCGTTCTTTCATTGGGGACATATTCCTGTCTTCATTTTGTCGAACTGTATCTGTTTTTATGTGTTAGAAAAGTAGCTTATATATCCTGCTCTTGCATGTAGTAGCCTAATAAAGAAGAGGTCCCGCAGTGCCCTGTAGTACAATGTCCCTTATTCATTAGAATGTGGCATTTCAAGAGTGTCTCCTATGTGTGTTGTGTGTGTCCTGCTGTCATGGTTGAGCCATGTTTGCCTTCAGTCCAGGCCTCTGCAATGGCTCTCCTTGCCTGTTGTGGGCAGGATTTGGTCCCTGTGTTGTTGATGGGCACGTCTTGAGCTTGAATTGGTTCTGACCAGGTGTTTGCCAGAGGTATGGTTGCACAGAACTGCAGGGTACTCTCCCTGTATTGTCCCCTGGGAGGCTTTCATTGGTGAGTGAGCTGCAGTCAGACCAGATGTCTGTCCCCAGCCCATTGCTAGGTCCACAGTTGAACTGGTGTGTGTGATTATCTTCCTATCTTTCTTGGACAGGAGTCACTTTGAAGTGGTGCTGGCTCCTGTGGACACTGCTTACACAATTCCATGCTGTGGCACTGCTTTAGATGAACTCCTGCAAAGGGCCAGTTGAAGGCGGGGGAGTCCACAGAAGAGTGGGGGGCAGGGTGCGCTGTTAGCAAGTTAGGTAGAGAATGTTCATGCTGCACTTGATCCTGCAGGTTTCTCTGTATCTAGGCCTAGAGGCAGGGGAGAGAAGTGGCACCCACCAGCAATTTAGTTCTTGGAGACATCTCCCAAAGATTTCTGCCCCTCCAGTGCACCCTCTATGATTAGTAAAAAAAAAAAAAAAAAAAAAAGTCCCCCTCCTGTATACTGCAAGTGTTTTTCCAAACTGTTGCTTCTATGCTGTATTTCAGCAGGGCTGTTTCTTGTGCTTTCTCTTTAAGGGCAGGGACTCAGTTACCTATCTCTCTCTAGCTCCACCAGAGCCAAGCCCCTGATTTTTAAAATTCCATGTATTAAGCCCTGCTGATTGCAAGAACTTGAGAATTAGGCCCTTTTGGTTTTCAAAGCCAAATGCTATGGATATTATTGTTCTTCCACTCATGGGTCTCTTGGGCCTGGGAATCCCGGTATGGTCTACTCATCTCCACTCTGTCCCCATGACATCCCTTCCTCCCACAGATTGTACCATGGGTCAGTTTGGTGCCCAACCCTGTCTTCACCCATCATACTCTCTTTAATGTGGTCTCCTCTACATTTGACTGTGCAGAGACTCTTCTACCAATTTTTGGTTATTTTGTGGTTGTTGTTGTTGTTATTTACACTGATATGGATGTTGTCTAGGTGTACCCATGGGAAAAGCTGAATTTAGGATCCTCCTACTCTGCTATCTTCCCTGAAAGTCTGTTTTCTCTTTGTCCAACCTCCTCCTGGTCCTGGATGAAATAGCCCGGAAAGTGCAATTTTAATCCATGCTTTTCCTCCATCTTCTAAACCATTTTAGCCAGAGCGGCTAAATAAAATAAAATTGGCTAATTTGAGTTTCTATTCTACTCTTCCCCTAACTTTTGATAAACATTCCAAGAAGCTCTAAAATGACTACATTATTGACAGCTGAATGGTAACAATTTATGTCTAGGCATTATAGGTAAATTGATTAATTTAGTCACTTCTTGGGAAAGATTGTTCTAACTAGATTTGGCAAAGTTTATATGAAATGTTTTATTTATTCTTCTGATCATTTTGTCAGTTGATACAAAAATCTTAAGGACTGGTTTATCTATGAAATGTATAATTATCTGTGGAATAACTGGGAGTTGTATATTGTAAAATAAAGTACTCATTATGGAATCATTTACATTTCAAAAATGTTTGTCTGAAGCAAGAGATAATCTTTCTTCACAAGCCTGAATTATTTTTTTTCATACCATTTTGTTTTTTCTTTCTGCATTGTCTCATCCTTATCTTTCACTTCCTTTCCCTCCTCACGGTTTACCATGTTTATTTTCCTATTATGCAGTAAGTGTTATGTAAATAGCCATAGAATGAAGCTTGTTTCTTCCGATGCCAGTTCACAGTCTGGAAAGTCTTTGAAAGTGTTCTCTTTCAAAGGAAATGGTTTTCTTTTAAAGGTGGTGAGAATTCTGAGGCAGAGATTTCCCTAAGGGGAGTGAAACATTTAAACATTTCCTTTAGCTTATAATTGTCCATCCATGCACAAGAATTGCTGTGCTTGTCTTTGACCCCCTTTCACATTGATTTTTGGAAGTAGTTGAACAGTCTGGCATTTAATTCTTACAAATTTCTTCAAAGTGTAAGCTGTGCACAGCCTGCATGCAATGAATACTTCTTAGATGGTTAATGCAGTCTAATTCTGGAGATTTTTTTTCTTTTTTAAAATAATAGTAATGAATACTTTTCTAAGTTGAACTTTGGTACGGGTTTCCCCCTGTATCTGAAAAGTTTGTTACTCCACTTAGCTTTTACAAAACACCTACATTAGTACCTATTTTCACTAATCAAAAGAAATCCAAAGAGGATTATCACTTTTTTGAAATCATATTGCTTCTTTATTTTATGTGATTTTGGTGTATGACCTGTTTCATAGAAACACTACTTTCACATAGTGGCAAAAACCTGTATTTCAAAATGATTTCACATAAAATTATTAAAATGATCATTCTAATACTGTTTCTATAGCTAAAAGATAAGCTTTAGAGACTTTTCTATCACTTTGATTCCTGTTTCTTTTTCACACATGATTTCGTAACACTGTTCTTTGTTTACAATATAATTCCTAGTGGAAAAAACAAAGACACAACTTTTTCAATGTGTTCTTTTCGGTATACAAAACTCATATTTCATTTCACTTAACAGCAATACTCTGAAAATTATAAATATAAATAGTGATCTGCTTCAAGATATTACAATGAATGTTTTATGTTTATGATACTTAACAAAAATTAAAATGATTTTCCTTTTACAGATGTGAATACATATTTAATACGACCAACTTGAGTTGATGAATTAAGAGTCTTATACTCAATGACAGATTTTCTGTTCACAATTTAGAGCAATTGAAATTTATCATTCTTTTACAATGCACATTTTATTTTTAGTAGGATACTTTTAAGAGAAACTTATTCATTATAATCAGCAGATATGTTGTTTTTCTTCAACATGGTGTTCATAAAGGTATGCAATTTAATTGGTGGGACATAAATGCAGTGTTTATGTTAGAGGGCTATGGAATTATTTTTCAACTTCTGGCCATTACCAATTCTATTCAAGAGCCACAGATTACATGGTTTTAGAGTAAGACAAAAATAATAACTTTGAGAGTAGCAAGATTTAATCTCATTTTATAGAGGGGATAAAATTAATGGATTTAATGATGAACAATTAATTTTTGTCACCTTCAGGACTCTTCCCTTGGTGACTTTTTTCCATCTTTTCCTCCCAGGATTGTGCAAAACCAAAAGCACAATTTCTGAAATAACAGAATTCATTTTTAGTTCTTGTTCTACTCAAATCCCAATCTTAATACCAACTTTTCTTTTATTTTTTCCACCTTTCGTAGCTTCATTTATTCCTCCCCAAATGATAGTAATTGTTATTCTATTGTCTTATGAAGTTGTATTATGAAATAGTGATTACTTAATGTAACTTTGATAAAATGAGGATTTCTGTAAAGAAAAAAAAATTCTGTGAGCCAGGACTGTGTTAAGAACAAAGTGAGAGAGAGGAAGGATTCTGGTTTTATTTTTGTCATCATACTTATACAGATATAATTAGCATACAGAAAATATGTTTACATTATACAATTCAATAACTTGTGACAAATGTATTCACCCAGGAAAACATCACCACCATCAAGATAATGAACACATTCATCTCTTCCATAAGATTTTTTGTACCTCTTGAGTATTCTATCCCTTTCTCTACCTCCTGATCTTTCTTGAAACAACTGATCGACTTTCTGTCACAATAGGTTAGTTTGCACTTCTAGAGTTTTCTATGACTGGAGTCATACAAACGTACTCATTTTTTTTTGTTTGTCTTTTCTTAATCCACAACAGTATCTTTAGAATTATTCATTTTATTTCATTTATCCATAGTTCATTGTATTGTTGAGTAGAATTTCATTGTGTGGATATATCATAATGGATACAAATTGTATCTCATCATCTGATGGATAGGTTTTTCTCTCCAGTTTTTGGGCCATTACAAATAAGTCTGCTAAAATATTCATGTGTAGGTCTTTGTATGAAAATATAGTTTCAGGGGCACCTGGGTGTCTCAGTCAGTTAAGCTTCCAACTTTGGCTCAGGTCATGACCTTGTGGTTTGTGAGTTTGAGCCCTGCATTGGGCTCTACACTGACAGCTCAGAGCCTAGAGCCTGCTTTGGATTCTGTGTCTCCCTCTCTCTGCTCCTCCCTTGCTCACCATCTGTCTCTTTCCCTCTCTCTCAAAAAATAAATTTATATTAAAAGTTTTTTTTTAAAAAAGAAAATATACTTTCATTTCTCTTGGGTAAATGCCAATGAGTAAAATGTATGGGTTATATGGAAGCTGTATGATTAATTTTTTTAAATATTGCCTGTTTTTAAAAGTGGTTGTACTATGTTACATTTTCGCCAGCAGTGTATAGAGTACTAGTTCCCCCCATCGTTGACAAATTGTTATGGTCAGGCTTTTAAAATATATTTATTCTAATAGTTGTACATCATTGCGGTTTTAATTTGCATTTTTCTAATGACTAATGATGTTGAGTCTCTTTTCCATGTTTATCTATTATCACATCACATATATTAGTGTCTAGAACATAATAACTAGTTAACCCAGGCATCAACTCTTATAATTAGCCTCCTAAGAGCACCCCTCCTTAAATCCTTCATTTACTGAATTATGAGAGGTACCATATGCATATCTTTATATTTGCTACTTTAATTGCTTTTACAAGGTCTGTTTCCCTCACTGGTCTGGCCATCAATATATCCATAATAAATATGAGTGCTTATCACTTAGTAAATGTTGCCTACTGAAGGAACAAATGATTAATACATTTTTGTTTCCTTCGCTAATTTTCTTGAGCCCCATGTCACTATGCATCTACCTATGGGAGATGCACTCTGAATAAGGTCAATATACAGAGTACCATGAAAATTCAACATAAGATATCTGCACACCCACTTTTATTGCGCTATAGTGACTGTTTTTCAGGCTCTTCAGATTCCTTTTAAATTCTGGATTCTGAGCATGTACGTTATTATCAATTTTTACTTTTATGTTATATATTACTATATTCTTGATGCTAATGAACACATGAGAGAAAATTGTGGCAAACGTACACAAAACACATTGTCAATGGATGATCAAAGTTAGGTGTAAAAAATAAATTTTATTGTAGCTGCCATATGATATTTAAAAAATAATTTTACATAAAATCAGCACTTAGCAAATCACTGTATTTGAAATTTATTAGTCAACAAAAAGTAAAGTAGTACATTTAGAGAATCTTGAAAAAGTAGGAATGTCTAGCTGCTTTGCAGACACAATTGTTTTAAGTAACCTTTTCTCCAAAATTTAGTGAAGTCTGAATGAGCTTACATCCTTTTTAAAACTTTGTAAAAAGTATCTCTATAGTAAATATTTTCTAAAGGAATGTAGGAGTGAAGTAATTTATATTTCTCTACTTGAATAGACTCTTATCAGGTTTAAAACTGTTTAATGTCTGCTATAGATTTTAGTCTATCATTCAGTGTTGGTACTGTGTGTTGTGAGGAAACTTTTTACATTTCACAGAAATCTGATTTTTTAGCAGAATGTGGTAGCACATTACTAAGAAGTCATTGAACACATTTTCTCTATGGAATTCCTATTTTCTCTGGAGAAATTACAACCCAAAATGACTTCTTTGCCTTGGTCCAAGGAGATTAACAAACTACTTGTTCATCAAATTGAAATTTATTTTTTTACTTGACTTCTGTGAGAGGGAGTTAAATGGCATATAAGCATTTTGGAAACTCTCAGAGTCTCTTGGATATAGTAATTATGTTGGATAAAATAGAATAAATGTGAAATTTTGGTGTTTATAAAAATGGTTAGATCGCAGTAGAAAGTAAACAAGTCAGATACTATTTTATGGATGGGAAAGAACAAAAGATTCCTTGAGAGACTGAAACAGATTAGGCATTTACAATTTTTACCACTTAATACTTATTTCACAATTTATTGTTTCAGAATAAATTAATTCTCTCCCAAACTTTTAATCATCACATGAATAGCTGATTTCAGTGTTGGGGAAAAGAAAGAACAAGATGAATCTTGACTGTCTTATAGTGCCTAAACAAAGGAAGAGGCTAAATAAATAAATAAATAAATGGTAGTAACATGACAAAATGATCCAGGAACCAGTTAGAAGTAGTTCCCAATGGCCACATATGAGGTAGCAATAGATAAAAGCACACAGAATAAAATAAATATCCATGAACATATGTTGATACATAAGTAACTAAAAAATAAATAACTGGAAGAACAGGAAATTTGTTCACAGTAAAAGACCAATTAATAAATGTAGAAAAATAAAGGGAAAAAATCACCATTTGGGTGATACCATTTGGCTAATATTTCAGTAATACCTATTGTAAGCAAGAATCATTAAGAGATGCTGAAATTAATAGGTGAAAGTATGAGGACACACAAGTCATTTACATAGTCTCAAAGTATATTTCTATAGGATTATTATTAATTACCATGGGAAAAAAATAGTAATTTTACAATGGAGATGAGGAAAAGAATAGGGCATGAGAAATGATTGGAGAAATAATGTTTGAAAACTCTCCATATCTTATGAAAGACATAAGTACACAAATTTAAGCAAACCTAAATTCAGCAAACCTAAAACATGATATAACCCAAAAAATTCAGCAAACCTAAAGCATAATTCAAATAAAATCACATATAGATACTGCATAATCAAGTCACTGAATACCAGACATAAAGAAAAAGTCTTTGAAGTAGTCAAAAAAAAAAAATAATGGCACAGTATGTAATACAGAAATGATGATTTGAAAGTTCACATATTTTTCATCAGAAACCATTAAGAAGGTAATGGCACATTTTTAAAGAGCTTTGAAAAATAAAAAAAGAGTTCTATAAATAACAAATGTTATCTTTAAGGAATAAAGTAAAATTTTTAAAAACATATTTAGATAAATAAAAATGAAGAAAATTTGCTATCATATGACCTTCTCTATAATAAATGCTAAGAGAATTTCTTCAGAATGAAAGATCAATTACAAGACAAGGATGATTCCTTTCAAACATCCTTTGAACATAGATCTGGAGATCTTTGCCATTATAATAACTCAAACAAACAAACAGAAGGTATACAGGTTGGAAAGGGAAAACTAGAGGTATAATTTAATTTCAGATAATTTTTACCTAGAAAATTCCAAAACATCTATAAATTCCAAAACATCTATAAAGAAACTACTATAACTAATGTTAATTTATGAAACTTGAAGATACAAGGTCAATAGTAAAAAAATCAATTGTATTTTTATTTAATAATACAAAAAATGAAAAATGAAGTTATAAAACCAATTTTAACTGCATTGGCACCAAAAATTCTATAATACTAATAAGAAACTTAACAATGATATCTAAGATCTCTACACTGAAACTTGCAAGTCTCTTCTCAAAATAAATTGAAGATCTAGAGAAATGGAGTAATTAATCATGTTCATGGAACAGATCAATCAATGGAAGAGAATAGGGAGTCCAGAAACAGCTCCACACATATTTAGCCATTTGATTTTTTACAAAGTTGCCAATCTCATTCAATTGGAAAAAGAAAGTCTTTGCAACAAATAAAATTGGAATAGTTTGATATCCTTATGGATCTGGACATTGAAACTTACCTTAGACCAAATTTACCCCAAATGGATAATGGTCCTAAATGGAAAACTCAAATTATAAAACTTCTAGAAGGAAACATAGGAAAATACTCTGTGACATTGAGGTATGGATAGAGTCCTTAAATTGCATTCGGAAAGCATAAACCATAAAAGATTGGTAAATTAGACTTTATCAGAATCAAAAACATTTGCTTTAAGAATGGCATTGGTGCAAAAATGAAAAGGCACCAGAGTGAGAAGAACATTTTTACAAGTAGAGCAGACAAGGTATTTGTGTCTGAAATACATAAACGATTCTTATAACTTAACAAGGAGAGTTCAAACAAATTTTAAAAATGGACATTTCACAAAAGAAAGTGATACATCTGTCAATAAGCACATGAAAAATTGCTTAACACCTGTGTCTAGAGAAATGCAAACGGAAACAATAATTAGATTATCACTATACACCCATTAGAGAGACTAAAATAAAAAAAAAGAAACTGACAATACCAAAGATTGTGTTGACAAATACAAAGATTTGTGTTGACAATGATGTGCTAACATGATACTTAGTTGCTTAAAATACTTAAACGTCTCCTAAATACCTTTAGGATAAAATTCATATATGCTAATATGTCACAGCAGTTTGTCCTGATTTGGTACTAACCACCTAATATTATATATACACATTTAAAATGAATGTTTTCCATCAGTTAATCTCTTCATCTTATTTTTAGGAATCCTCTGGAAATCCAACCCTGGTTCTCCATGGAGAATTAAAAATTCCCATCTTCAGACTACTCTAGTGCTGTATACAATCTCTCTGTTTTTAAAAGTTATTGCATTATCACATTTCTATTACAATTAGTTTTAATGTTTGTCTTTCTTAAAAATGTTTATTTATTTTGAGAAAGAGAGAGAGAGTCTGTGCATGCAAATGGGGGAGAGGCAGAGAGAGGGGGAGAGAGAGAATCCCAAGCAGGCTTCAAGCTGTCAGCACAGAGCCCAATGAAAGGCTCGATCCCACCAGCTGTGAGATCAAGACCTGAGTTGAAATCAGGAGTCAGACGCTTAATCAACTAAGCCATCTAGGTGCCCTGAGTCTTAATGTCTGTCGTATCTATTAGAAACTATAAAGCCTCTCAAAAATGGAATTCTGTTTAATTCCATGTATAACCTTAGGAATAAGTACAGTGCCTTGAGATATAGGTTTTGTGTGTGTGTGTGTGTGTGTGTGTGTGTGTGTGTTTTGCCTGAGACATAGGCTTTTAAAATTGCTTATAGCAGAATATATATTCAAAATTTAAAATTGCTAGATAAATACAGAGTAATGGATGAGTTAATTCACTCATAATTCACTCAGTAATAATGACCGGAATCTAACTTGACTACTCTTGAAGACCATAAGAGGGAAGAAAAAGATGCACAGAGGAGAAGATTATAAATATATTAACAATATTCCTGTGATATGGTCTGGGTTATATATGTGTGTGTGTGCCTTGAGAAAGAGCAGAGATTCTAATATTTTCATTTTGCCTTAGGCTTATGTCAGACATTTATTAGATTAAGAGCTTCTGATTCAATACTTCTGTTTATGTTAGTATGATTCCTATGTACCCTTATATCAATGTGGTTAATTTGAATTTCAAACTCTTTTAAACTAAGAGTTCAAATCTATTTGTCATTAATTAAGTGACAAAGGATTGTATTGTATTTTACAGTGAAGAAGAAATAAGAGTTGTCACTATTTATACCTCATTTAAAAATATCTAGGGACTTCAAAAAGCTAAAAAAATCACATATCATTTATATTTATGTCTATTTCATCTCAGAGAGCTCTAATATTCAGAACAAAACTAAATTAAAGCAAATACAATAACCAACTGACTTCATTGGCATCCCTTTCACTGAGTATTTCTTAAAGCAGTTCATACCTAAATAAGCTGAGACATCACCAAGATGGCAACGTAAGAGGTTCCTGACTTGCTCTCATCCCACGGATGCACAGCTACACACAGATACATTCCTTCTTAGAGAAATCCAGAAACTAGCTGAGTGACTCCTATAAATTGGGTGGCTGAGAAAATCCCTAAATCAAAACGGGCAGGTAAGGCTGAGACACTCTCTATAAATCACACCCCCAGCAAAATACCTTAGGATCATGAGGGAATTCCCAACCCCCAGCTTCTCCTTGAGGAGTGAAGGGTTTGGGCCACATAATAGCTCCCCAACTTTTAAGGCTACCACCTGAGTGATGGGCCCCGAAATTACCTAGCTCTGAGAGCCAAAAGGACTGAATTCACAAGCCCCACAGGACTATAGCAAATAAACAGCTGTTAAATAGATGCACAAGCACTCCCTGTAGCTATCGCTTTGGGCTCAGTGCAGAGGGAACACAGGAAAAATGTCCATGTTCTGGTTTTTTACTGGAATGGGTGTGACTGCATACTTTCCCAGCTGACACCAGAGGACCTGGCTACTAATTGGCCTGTATCTACATGCTAAGTAGGGTCATTCCTTGAGCCCAAAATTACTGGTGGGCACTTTCCCTATCTTTTCCCTCCAGTGGTTCTATTTGGGTACATAAGCATTCCTAGTGACTATTCCCTCCAATAAAACTAAATTGCCAACATCTCCCTTGAAGGCGCTAGTCTACAACATCTAGTACCCCAACTTTTCAAGTGTCAGCTGCTACTTGAGAGATGAGCCTTCAAATCACCGAGCTCTGACAGCCAACAGGGGTTGATATTCACAAGTCTCACAGAACCACATTAAACAATAAGATCAGTTTTCAAACAGGTGTACATGCATTTCTTGCAGCTACCTTTTCCGGTCTCAGAGCAGAGGGAGCCAGCAAAAATGTCCATTTCTCAGTTTCTTCTTGGAAGGAATGTGTCTGCTACATATTTTCTCAGCTGCTGCCTGAGGTTTCAGCTTCTAATCATCCTGAATGTGGAGCTGATTTGAATCCTCCTGGGAGCTTGAAAGAGCTGTTGGGCACATCCATTCTGTCTCTGAATAGCTCATTCCAAGAGTAAAATACAGCCATCAGCTTTTCCCCCAAAGCAGCTTGTTACACTGATCTAGCATATCAACTGTTACCTCTAGCTCCCCAAACACTTAATGCTGGGAGGTGATGGGGCTGGCTAGTCATTAATCTCCTGGGAGTACACAAAATAGAGTGGTGGTTCTATTTGGGTACATAAGCATTCCTAGTGACTATTCCCTCTGGTTCAGCACAGACTCAGGAGGCAAAAACACCCAGCTCCCAGTTTCTCCCCAATGAGAGCTAGACTGCGTATATAATACTTTGACATTCCCAGATGTTGCTTGAAGGTTGGGCTTCCTATTAGCCTGCATCGGGGAACTAAATAGGTAGGCAGTTAGTCATCTTTCAGGAGCCTGAACAGGTATATTGGGATTTTCCTACCATTGGGATATTGATCAGTCTTGGCACACCTCTTCTACAGGGAGTGACTATAAACAAAGATGGGGGTTTGGGCAATCATACAAGTTTGAGAAATGATCAGGAGCTCAGGCCAGGTTGATTGATGATGTTGATCTCCTATACGAGGCCTGTCTATCAAGACTGAGAGAGGTGGCTGTTTTATCCAGTGCACAGAAGCCAATACAGCCAAGTAAATGAAGAAACAGGGCACTGTGATCCAAATAAAAGAACAAGATAAATCTCTAGAAACCAACCTCAATGAAACAGAGAGTTCACAATAATGGTTGTAAAGAAGCTCATTGAGGTTGGGAGAACAATGCATGAACAGTGAGTATTTCAACAAAAAGAAAGTGTAAAAAGTACCAAATAGAAATTATAGAGCTGAAGAATACAGTAACTGAAATGAAAATTTCAATAGAGGGCTCAATATCAGACTAAACCAAAAGAAAGAAAGGATCAGCAAACTCAAAGACAAGGCAGGAAAAATAATCCAATCAGAGCAGCAAAAAAGAAAAAAAAAAAAGAAAATAATATGAAGAGTGAAGATAGCTTAAGGAACTTATGGAACACCATCAAGCTGATCAATACACACATTATAGGTATCTTGGAGAAGAGAGAGATAAAGGATCAGAAAGATTATTCAAAGAAATAATGGCTGAAAACTTCTCTTAACCTGGGGAAAGAAACAGACATCCAGATCCAATAAGCCCAATGTACCAAAATCAATACATCTAAATCATTAAGATACATTATAATTAAATGGTTAAAGTTAAAGACAGCAAGATAAAAGAAACTTGCTACATACAAGGGATCTCCCAAAATTCTATCAGCAGATTTTTCAGCAGAAATCTTACAGACCAGAAAGGAGTGGCATGATATATTCAGAGTGCAAACAAATAAATAAAAAACCTTCCAACCAAGAATGAAAAAAAAAAAAAAATTGGAGTTCATCAGTAGACTGGCCTTATAAAAACGCTCAGAGGAGTTATTTAAGCTGAAATAAAAGGACACTAACTAGTAATATGAAAACATACGAAAGTATAAAACTCACAGGTAAAGCTGGAAAAAAAAACCTTGATGAACATATTTCACTTGCACCTTGAGAGACAACTTCTGTATTAAAGATTTAAAGGTTATCCCTTGTTTCACTGATGTCTCTGTTCATATGTCACTTTACCAAAGAGAATTTTGTGACCATTGATCTAAAATAATAATTCTTCTCACCCTTGACCCAGTGTTTTATGTTATTTTCTTCTCAACTCATTATATATTGTATATTTATCAGCTGTTTAAAAATTGCAAAACAAAATACTTGTTTCAAGAAAGCAAGGACATTTTTGTTCACTGCAATGTTCCTAGCACTGTAGATAGTGACTAACCTTGAAAAAATGTGCGACACATTTTTGTTGAATGAAAGAATGACCTGAGTGTTTTGGCATAAAGTATTGCAAATGGAGAAGTTCACCCTTTATTACCCAAGTAGATAGAGGAAAAAGGATTTTTGTCAGGCTAAAATTTTTGTCCATTTCATCAGATATATGCAAAATAAAGGAAAATTTCTTAAATTTACTCTAGGGCTTACACCTACTAAACTTCAATTTCTTCATCTGTAAGAAAGGAATAAGAATATCTACTAGAGATATTTCAAAGTCCATCTTTGACCCCCGAATTTTGCCAAAAGATTTTCTTTGGTCTTGCTACAGATTTGGCCTTTAGAAGGACGAAGAGCTATGTGCCCACTTATGTACATTTACTTTCTTTCTTAAAGTTTATTTTTTTTTAGTAATTTCTGCACCCAGTGTGGGCCTCAAACCCATGACCCCAAGATCAAGAATCACGTGTTCTTCTGACTGAGCCAGCCAGCTACCTCCTTTTAAGTACACTTCTGGTGTTCTTACAAAGAGGGTAACCCTGATCAATAAGTACGACTATCATATGACTCAACATTCCAATGTTAGTGGAACAGATACTGTGTAACATGTGATTGATTGCTAATATCTGAGTATTTACTATAAAAAAATAAGTAAGCATTTGTAATGCCAAGTGAAAAAGAAAACCCTTGTTATGTGTTTTACATTGTTGAAATTTATTAATTTAATGTGGTTTTATGAGAAAAAATGGTAAATAATAATTGTTAACATTTATGAAGAACCTAAAAATAATTAACTAAATGGGAAAATAGGCTGATAGTTAACATAAACGTTAAAAACACATGTGTTAGATGGCTTTAGAAAAATACTATAGCCTTTAGAGTCACCTGGGTGACTCAGGCAGTTAAGCGTCCAACTCATGATTTCAGCTCAGGTCATGATCTCATGGTTTGCTGGTTCCAGCCCCATGTCAGGCTCCACATTGGTGGCAAGGAACCTGCTTGGGATTCTCACTCTCTGCCCCTCCCCCACTCATGCTCTTTCTCTCAAAATAAATAAACTTAAAAAAAATACTGTATCTTTTATTTTGAAAATTTCTTTAAACTTTTTACAAAGTTTATTTATTTATTTTGAGAGAGAGAGAGAGAGACCATGGGCAGAGGAGGAGCAGAGAGAGGGAGACAAAAAGTCCCAAGCAGGCTCTCCACTGAGCCTGATGCAGGGCTTGAACTCACAAAAAGTCAGGTTATGACCTGAACCGAAATCAAGCGTCAAACGCTCACCCAACTGAGCCACCCAGGTACCCCAATCTTTGTAATTTCTCACTATGACAGAGCTAAGGATGTATTCAAAATGGCAAAGTGCTTCAAAATGCACAAAATGCTTCATATAGTATCCAAAAGAATGAAAGAATATGTTCACTTGGCATTTTCAGTCTTTTCAATCATTTTCCAATTCTGTTCCCTAAAAAAAAATAAATAAATAAATCTCTGTTTTTGGTTATCTTTTTCATCCAATATAACATTCTATTAACATAACATGAGTTGAAATGTCAAAGATCATTTGTGTACATTATGTTCTAAGTAAATAATGGACAATTTCCAGGTATACCCCATCTGGAAAAGGACATCTGCAGAACTTTGGGATGACTATTATGGGTATTTGCCCCAAAATTCCTCTTATGAACAGCGGCTCCTTGACATGCCACAGAACCTTCTGTGCTCTCTGAAACTGCCCTCTGAATTACCACTTAAAAAAAAATAACGAAATTGAGCAAGATTCTGTTTTATTACCCATGTTTGAAAGAAATAAAAATGAGTGAGACAATAAAACACATTTTCTTTCAGTGGGAAGGTAGTGATTTCCTGCACTTGGGTCTTTCCAAAGAATAATGATGTTGGTTGGAAATGTATCTCAAGTTTATTATCTCCTACCTAAGATCTACGGTTACTGACCATCAGAAAAAGCCTGCCAACATAAGTACGTAAAACTATTGCATTGTCTTTGCAAAATTTAATTGCCTAATTTGTTATAGCAAACATGTTCTACCAACTGATAAATAAAATTCCAGTGTCAACACTTGTGAGATTTTAAAAGTTGTATGATTTGGGGCACCTGGGTGGCTCAGTTGGTTAAAGGTTCGACTTTGGCTCAGGTTATGATCTTGCAGTTCATGGGTTCGAGCCCTGCATCAGGCTCTGTGCTGACAGCTCAGAGCCTGGAGCCTCCTTCAGATTCTGTGTCTCCCTCTCTCTGTTCCCCTCTCCTGCTCATGCTCTGTTTCTGTCTCTCAAAAATGAATAAACGTTAAAAAAATTTAGGGATGCCTGGTGGCTCAGTTGGTTAAGCCTCTGATTCTTGATTTCAGCTCAGGTCATGATCTCATGGTTTGTGAGTTTGAGCCCCGCATCAGGCTCTGTGCCGACAGTGTGGAACCTGCTTGGGATTCTCTCTCTCCCTCTCTCTCTGCCTCTCCCCAACTCTGTCTCTGTCTCTCTCAAAATAAATAAATTTAAAATTTTATTTAATTAAAAAAAATTGAATGATTCGAATAATGTTTCTCTTTCTGAAAGAAGAAAATCTTGAGCATTTGCTGTAAGTTGAATCCATTACTCTGAAATTAATAGATATATATCAAGTTGATTTAAAAAAAAAAAAACTGGAACTGAAATGGGAAACAGCTCCAGAATGCTTTTCTCTTCAATTTGGAATATATTACAATGCAAGATTTTCAGCTTCAGAATGTGGAAGAAAGAAACTAGGGAAAAATGTAAGTAAAAGTGAATAATGAGGAAGTGGAAATACTGGTGAAGGGGCACCTGGGTGGCTCAGTCGGTTAAGCATCAGACTTTTGATTTCAGCTTGGGTCATGATCTCCTGGTTGTGAAATCAAGCATGCGCCCCACCCCTTACCCCTCACGGAGCACTGGGTGTGGAGTCTGCTGGAGATTCTCCCTCTCCCTCTTCTCCCCAGCTTGTGCTCGCATGTGTGCACACTCTCTCACTCTCAAAATAAATATAAATAAAATAAAATAAAATAAAATAAAATAAAATAAAATAATACTGGTGAAGATAATTATGACAGATTCTGTTTGGATTCAGGTGATCTTTTTTTTTTTTTTAATTTTTTTTCAACATTTTTATTTATTTTTGGGACACAGAGAGACAAAGCATGAATGGGGGAGGGGCAGAGAGAGAGGGAGACACAGAATTGGAAACAGGCTCCAGGCTCTGAGCCATCAGCCCAGAGCCCGACGCGGGGCTCGAACTCACGGACCGCAAGATCGTGACCTGGCCGAAGTCGGACGCCCAACCGACTGCGCCACCCAGGCGCCCCTCAGGTGATCTTTTTAAAGCACATTTTTAAAGTTTATTTATTTAATTGGGTGGGGGAGGTGAGGTGGGGGAGGGACTCTCAAGCAAGCGCTATGCTGTCAGCACAGAGCCCAATACATGATCAAGAGATCGTGACCTGAGCCGAAACCAAGAGTTGGACACATAACCAACTGAGCCACCCAAGTGCTCCTTAAGCACGTTTTTAAAGCACAAAGATTACATCATGATCCCTCCAGAAGTTATTTACTTAACACAGCACTGCCCCTTTTGCCCTGGGCACAGTGCTAATCACTGTGGCACAAGAAGAATAAACAAACCAGACATATTTCTTGCCCAACTCACTTTCATCAAAGAATACTTCTAAGAGAGGTATTGAATGAATTGTTATTTTGTTTTATATAATACCTTAGGTGAAACTGCGTTTAATAAATGTTTTATTATGTTGCAAATTATGAAGCTTAGGTCAGTATAAACTGATACCCAGAAGGAGTTACATTTTGCAAGGCATATTTTGGCAAATATGTTATATGTTAATGCTTCTAATCATACAGCAAATTGGTAAGGACTCAATCAGAAAGATTTTAATGGTACTTCTATAATCTCAAAATGAACTGGTATATAAAATTGCAAATCCTGTGTACATACTCTGTCATTTTCAAATGGTTTATTCTGGAACGGCCTTCCCCAGGTTGTTTCCCAGTCAGTTCTGTTAGAAAAAGGGAAGGACTTCTGAATTTGCCATGCCTTCATCCATACTTTATACTTTAAGGTTCTTCACATTAAGAGCAAACAAATGTAGTACACTTCCTTGAAAGGTCTAATAACCTTATTACAAAAATGCCTGAAGTGTCATAGTTAAAGACTGTATTAGTCAATAAACATTTTCTCTACTTCGTCTGCAATATTAAAAAAAAAGTTTAAAAAGGACTGGTGAGAAGTCAGTTCTACCTTTTTACAAATAATTATATTTTAGACACTTAGAAGGGAGCAGACATGAAAGTAAAAGGAGAAGATAAATTTAGTTAGTATGAAAATGTGGTAGTAAGAAGAACTCTGGCCAATTTTGTGATTTTTATTCAGTCTCTCTTACAGAGATAGAGGTGTATATATATTCTGAATGATAATATTTAGAAAAAGATAAAAAGAAAGCAACTCTAATTTAGAGTTGGAAAATTACACACATGTTCATAATCCTTTACTAAGATTAATGCTGTCCTATTAGATCTCATGAATATAAGTAGAAATTTTTGACTTCCAAACTAGTTTTGTCTGATTGATTATTTTGTGATTTTAAGTTAAACTAATACATACACTGTGAAGAGTTTTCTAGCTAGATTACTTCACCAGTATGTAAATTACCATGAACTGCCTATACTCTCTTCTGTTTGTCTCCAATAGTCCATTAAAATGAATTTAGCCACAATAGTAAAATTGGTGGTAATGGGACATTTTGGTGTCTACTCCTCCCCAGCCTCAAACAATAAGAACCATGGCTTGTGATTAAATCATGATGATTTCATTATAGGGTGATTCAAGCTCTCTGCTCTCACAAGGGTTATTCTCTTTGTCATATAATTTTTTTGGAAGAGATGCTTCCTTATAATATTTAACTATGCATCACAAAGACAAAACATTAATGAAATCTTACAGTTCAGTATATTCTTAGATGTGTTTGCATGAAATAGATGTGAATTAAAGATATTGAGGTGTATTAAGTCCTACCAGTAGACTCTTTTCCTTATTTTGATAGATTGCCCATCATTGAAATGTGTCTCTATTTAGTTTAAAAGTGTCAGTGAGGGGCGCCTGGGTGGCGCAGTCGGTTAAGCGTCCGACTTCAGCCAGGTCACGATCTCGCGGTCCGTGAGTTCGAGCCCCGCGTCGGGCTCTGGGCTGATAGCTCAGAGCCTGGAGCCTGTTTCCGATTCTGTGTCTCCCTCTCTCTCTGCCCCTCCCCCGTTCATGCTCTGTCTCTCTCTGTCCCAAAAATAAATAAACGTTGAAAAAAAAAATTTAAAAAAAAAAAAGTGTCAGTGATTTTAAATTCATTACATCATTAAAAAATTTTGAATAAGTTTTAATCACTACTGTTGGAACACACATGCATTCTTTTGTTTAATAAGAAAAACACCCAATAGAAGAATTTGAGAACTTAGTTTCCTTCTCTGATATAACAACTTGTTAAGATTTTTACAGCTATTCGTAAAAGATAGATAATTAGCTTTGCCATGGACCAAAACAGGAATGAGATAAAAAAAGGGACTTCTCAAAAAAGTGATGTACAAAATTAAATTCAAGACATAAATGTACTCATGATGGAGAAATTGAACAAAATTGGATGCAGGCAGCTAGCTGAGCTCATTAATCAGCAAACTGAATTTATTTTATTCGGGATGAAGAGAAAATGAATTGTAGAATAGGATGAAGAAAATGAAAATGCAGGCTCACTGACTGAGATAATTATACTGCTAGATTATTACCAGATTTTTTTGACAATTGCCTTATAACTGTTACAAAAATCAAAATAACTGTAAAATTTCTTGATTTTTGACATTATGTGAAATTTTATGATATGAAATCATCTTTCAATTATATGTCAGACAAGCATGTCATAAGAAAGTAATCAGGATGGGTCACCTGGGTGGCTCAGTCGGTTAAGCATCCTACTTCAGCTCAGGTCATGATATCACAGTTTGTGGGTTTGAGCCCCATGTGGGGCTCTGTGCTGACAGCTCAGAGCCTGGAGCCTGCTTCATTTTCTGTGTCTCCCTCTCTCTCTGCCCCTCTCCTGATCATCCTCTGTCTCTCTCCATCTCTGAAAGATGAATAAATGTTTAAAAAAAAGTTTTAAAGAAAGTAATCGGGACAATAATATGATGTTTGAAATAAGTACTTCTGAAAGTGTACCCAGTTGTGACCATAAATAAATGAAATATTAAGAAATTATTCATACATAGGAACATTACTAAAAACAAAAGCTATGTTTTAGAAAAATAATTTTATATAAGTAATTTGGAAAGTATACTCTTATGGAAATTCAAAAGCTAACTTTACAAACTTAATATTTTAATTTTTTAGATTGATTGTGTCCATTTTTACCTTAGCAGAAAATTAGTTTCGTTATGGAGTAAAATACCCTAGTATACGCTATTAAATATTTTATTTTATATACTGTTTGTTATATGACAAAGATTGTACTGAGGTCATATTATTTATCAAAAAAAAAAAGAATTTGCTATTTAAGTTAAAGATTCAAACAATAAAGTTAGGTACTTTAAAAATATTTATTATTTTTATGTTGTTTCAGCTATATTACCATAATGTTGTGCTAGGTGAAGACAATTATTGTATTGAAATTAAAATTATGCAATGAAGTTCTCTCTTTTTCATTATTATAACACATTTAATCTCTGCATAAAACAAATTTTGTCATTTCCTAATGTGATCAGGTAAATACAAAATATCTTTCAAAAAATAGATTTTGTTGAATACAAGTTGCAAAAGTCTAGATTTTTTGCAGTTACCAAAAATGAATGCTGTATTTGTATTTCATCAATACCTAAATAGGAGAATATTAAAGGGAGTACTTTTGGCAAAACAGGGATTTCACTCCACTAAATAAGGATAAAACATGCTTCTCTTTAAAAGTTAAATTAAATATCAAGTTTTCAAATACTCAATACTCAAATACTCAAATGTTTTTGAAAGGTGAACTCATGGACTTAATCACAATAATAAAGAGTTAAATTTTACCTCTGTTCTTTTAATGCTTACAATGTCTGTTTTGATGGACATTATTAAATGTTAATCAAGATAAGGTGGAACAATGGAATTATTCATTTTTCTTTCATTATCTGGTTAATTACTACATTTTAAATCTATTATAATAACATTGCATAATTTTTGTTTCTATATGACTGAGTTCAAATAATTGGAAATTTGCATTGCCTGGAAGAGGTTCACAATACTTTATCAGAGACTAGAGTTCTGTTTCTATGTTAAATTGTTTAATAAATGACCACACTTTTTTTTTCCTCTTCTGGAATTTCTCCTTACTTCACATAGCAAATTAAGTCCTCAAATTAGTTGGTCATGTGTTACATTATATTTTTAATATATATCAGATGAAAAACATATAGTCGAAACAATATACCTGCCAGTACTGTGAATGCTGACAAACATTGAATCTTGATGACTGAAGACAACTTGAGTGCATATATTTTTGAGGTCAAAGGACAATAATTCCATAACAGGAGGATCATAGTTTTGCCCTAAGGCACTGAAATTTAAAAGAACAAAAAGTTTAAATAATTATTTTGAAGGATTGTAACCTAGTTAGAGAAAACAGTGAGCAAGAGTAGCAAACAAAGAGATAAAAGGTATTGCTAATAATTTGAACTTCTTGACCCATATTACAATTTGCGGGTGGCTAATTTTTATGTGACTTCACCAAGTTTGTCCTTGGACAGAATTTGATAATAATTTTAAAAGAAAACTTTCTATCTTGGTATATAAAGTTGAATATAAAAACCTTCAGCCATCAGTTAAATTTGCTTAAAAATCTAATATAAGACTTCTGATTTCCAGTTCTGCACGTAAGGAACTTGGAAGTTGCCACACTGTTCCAGCAATTAAACAGCTGAATAGACGGACAGATCAACAACTCTTCTAGGATTCTTAGGAGAGGGGAAAACACAGGCTAAATCACAGCTTGTAACTCTGATAGGTGAATACAGTCATGAGCACTGAGTACAGAGCAGAGACTCATGAGTGGAAAATACTATGGGAACCAGTGCCATGAATTGCTGAAGGCTCAATATGGACAGCTCTGAGAATGAAACTCCAAGGTACCAAGTCATACTCCTTCCCACCGTAATTATAAGATTTATTTCTAAGAGCCTCACTAGGTCATATATCAGAGAAAAATCTCTTTGTGCTTTTGGCAAGGGGAGAAGAAACTATTTTGAGATATGCCAAAGCATTCTGTACTTCTTTATGAGACCTGTCCCCAGGGGAAACTAGTTAACCAAAGTCTAGCTCTTGGGGTATTATCTGAGTCTAACTGACTTGGAGGAAAAGAAATACCCAACTCCAGCCCCTGTAGCCATCTCATCTCACCTAACAAGAGAGAAAAAGAGTAAAGAAACACTTGTGAAGTCCACATGTGAGAGTTACAGGCTCCTTAAAAGAGTAAGATCCCTCCCCTCCCTCATCTCATCACCACAGTACTAAAGACCTATTTGTACTGATTCTTTCCACCCAGTACAAAATAGTAGGCTATTGAGAAAAAATTGCAAGACATAGAAGACAAAAACAAAAAAACAAAAAAAAACCCACCAAAAACAAAAAAACACAACAACACGGTACTTAAGAAAAAGAACCAAATTGGAGGCCATACATACCCAATTTCAAGATTTACTATAGGGCTATCATAATCAAGATAACACAGTATTGGTAAAAGAATAGACAAGTGAATCAATGGAACAGAGTAGACAGCCCAGAAATAGAGCCACATATACATAGTCCACATATAGTTGAGCCTTGAACAACATGGGGTTTGCGATGTCGATCCTCCATTCAGTTGGAAATCTGTGTATAACTTGACTCCCCCAAAACTTCACTAACAGCCTTACTGATAACATAAAGAGTTGATAATAAATATTTTGTATATTACCTGTATTACATACTGTGTTCTTACAGTAAAGTAAGCTAGAGAAAAGAATATTATTAAGAAAATCATAAAGAAGATAAAATACATTTATAGTACCATACTGTAAAAAATCCATATATAAGTAGGCCCATGCAGTCTACACCAGTGTTGTTCAGGGGTCAACCACATATAGATTTTTAACAGAGGAGCAAAGGCAATTTAACTGTAAAAGGACTGTCTCCCCAACAAATGGATGTCCATGTATATAAACGTATATAGTAGAAATTGAACCTTAGTAGATGATTAACTCAGAATGGATCATAAACCTATATCTTAAAGGCAAAACTACAAAACATCTAGGAAAAATGATAGGAGAAAATCTAGGTGATCTCACATTTGGCATTGAATCTTTTGGAAAAAAAAAGATTTTTATTAAGATTTGAAACTTCTGTTCCTCAAAAGACACTGTTAGAGAATAAAAAGACAAGCCACTCTGGGAAAGATAGTTGCAAAATGCACATTTGATATGTATACAAAGAACTCCTAAAATTCAACATAAGAAGATAGACAAGCTAATTAAAAAATGAATAGACAACCTAATGAAAAAATGTCAAAAGATATGAACAAAATCTTGCCTAAGAAGATATACAGATGGCAAATAACCATATGAAAATAGGCTCAACATCTTATGTCATTAGGGATTTGCAGATCTAAGCAACAATGAGATATTACTACACACCTATTAGAATGTCTATAATCAAACAAAACTGACAGCAACAAATGCAGGCAAGAATGTGGAGGAACAGGAATCCTATTTTATCGCTGGTGGGAATGCATAACATTATAGCTATTTTGTAAGACAGTTTGGCAATTTCTCATAAAACTAAACATACTCTTACCATAAAATGCATCAAGTGTACTCCAAGATAATTACCTAACTGATTTTAAAACTTACGTCTACACAAAAACTGAACATGTATGTTTTTAATAGTTTTATTCATAATCATCGAAACCTGGAAGCAACCAGAATATATTTCAATATGTGAGTAGATAAACCATAATACACCTATACAATGGGATATTCTTCAGCAATAAGAGAGAAATAGGCTACTAAGCCATGAAAATACATAGATGAAATTTAAATGCATATTGACAAGTGAAAGAAGTGAATGAGGAATTTAGTGTGAGGGTTTACATTTATCTGGCTAGGGGTTACGCAGTATTTATCATTTGCTGTCACTGTAGCCATCAGAGCCTACAATCTCTCACGTTCTTGTTTTTGTCTCTGCAGTCACTTTTGGACTTCCCTCGACACTATTTAAACAGAGTCTGAGCTTTGCATTTGCTTTCAGCTTTAATCCCCTGTACAGGCACCTTCTAGACATGGTGGGTGGCATGGGTTATGGGATGGGGAACATTCCACATTCCTACATGATGTCTCAGTCTTTAGTGGGCTAATAAAGCTGTGACCTTCTCAAGCACTTCTCATTTTTCCCCCCCAAAGGGGAGACGGGAAAGCTGCAGGGGGCTGGATTTGGTTATTTTCCTTCCCCTAAATAGATTAGGCTCTGGCAAAACTCGCATTGGTTAGGCTCTGTAGAATAATTCCCCTTGAAGTCAGGACTTCATTATCGAGAACAGAACCCTCAGAGTGTATGTGAAATGGTTATTTTACCCTCCCCTGTAGGGGATTTTTCTCCCTTCTTCACGGTGGGAACGTGGGGAGGCACGTGGAGTTAAAACTCGTAAACCTGGGAGTAAAACTCATAAATGCAGGGTTGCACCCCTTAGGCTGACACCCCAGGAGTTATCTCTCTAACTAATTCACACTCAGTCTTCAGCAATGAGTTGATTATGATTTAAGTGTTCCTGACGTACTCCAGCTGTGATTTCTGCTCCCAGGAAGTTGTGATTGTATTTACCTCTCCGGTATTTCAGCCAGTGATTTGCCCTTTGGCCTGAATTCTCCCATGGATCTAAGAAGAGAGGTTTGCTTTTTAGTTTGTTCGACACTTTTTCTTCTGAGGTTGGTAGTGGTGACTTCTGAGCTCTTTATATGTCAGACTACAACTATTTTATTGATTTAAAAGTACAGACACGATGTACCAGATAATAGTTGCTGAGATAAATAGATTTTTAGGGTGAAATTTCTGTTAATCTGGCAAAGAGTTGGTGTGTGTTTAATGGCTGATAAAGCTAGAGGTGTCAGAGGCTACAATATCGTCTCAGGTGCTTCCGTTTGCTCTGTTGTTTTTGTTTTTCCTACGATTTTCTTAAATAGAGTCTGTATTTTGCCGTTCTTTTAGCTGTAACCCGTTCGTTATTTTATTGATTCGGTGGTGATGTGGTGGTAGGGTGTGGGGGATAGAAATTATTTTATAATCCTATGATTAAATGTGAGGCTTTTAGTGGGCCCCACACCTGTTTTTTTTAACTTCACTACTATTTATAAGTCTCCCCCAAATCCCCAAGATGAGACAGAACATCCAGGGAACTGCCCTTCCCACAGGTCAAATAAGGCTCAAAGTCTCCCTTTGAGTGTTGATCTTCGTTATGGAAAATTTTCTGAAAGGAGTTCAAATTATTTTTTTGAGGGGGGGGAGGGGGAAGAAGAGGGGGACAGAGGATCGGATCTGAAGCAGGCTCTGTGCTGACCGCAGAGACTCTGACGTGGGGATCGATCTCACAAACAGCGAGATCATGCCCTGAGCCCAAGTTGGAAGCTTAACCGGCTGAGCCACCCAGGTCTTCCAAGTTATTTTTTTTCTCTCCTGACGGAAACCTAAAGATTTTTCTCCTGGCTCTTCACTGCGAGAAGCTGGTGGATTTCCTAGATGTAAACCCCACAAAAGTGGATGGCTGCTAAGACCGTGGCCCGGAGGACTTTCTTATTCATGCTACTCTACAGTCAGCCTCCCACAACTCATGAAAGCTACCATTTAAGAATTCTTACAAGTTTATAGCGACAAAGTCATTTTCTCCAGGTAAGCTGATCTTAGCTGTTCTCTGTATCCACCTGTCTCTCCTGATTGCAGCGTGATGGTTTGCTCTGCAACCTTAATTTTCTGATGGGTCCAAGAAAAATCATGGATTTTTGAGTAAAGCTTCTTGTTACAAAAAAAAAAAAAAGAACAAGAATGAAAACTTCCAAGCCCTTTTTATGTCTGAGCTGAAAGCTGAAGTAACTAAATACCTTTTTTAATAGCATATCATAAAAGGCAAATGCCAAAGTTTTCATGAAACTTAGAATATTTAAAAAAAATTATTTTTCAACGTTTATTTATTTTTGGGACAGAGAGAGAGCATGAACGGGGGAGGGGCAGAGAGAGAGGGAGACACAGAATCGGAAACAGGCTCCAGGCTCTGAGCCATCAGCCCAGAGCCTGATGCGGGGCTCGAACTCCCGGACCGCGAGATGGTGACCTGGCTGAAGTCGGATGCTCAACAGACTGCGCCACCCAGGCGCCCCTAGAATATTTTTTAAAAGTCCATCTCATTGGTTAATAAGAGGGGACTACATAGAGTACATTTTAAAAATATTTGGTGGTAGAAAAAGAAAAGGTAAAGGAAGGAAAATGTCAGGTTCCTTTTCTTTAATGAGAAGGCAGAAATGGTTTCGGTATCCACACAGAGAAGAAGCATAATACACACAAATGTGACTACAAGTAGAGATGAATACACTAGGCATTCCTTTCAAATGATCACAGACCTAAAACAGTCTTTAGAACTTCTGAGAAGGTAGAATATATAGCACAGATGTCTGATTTCTACTATACCAACTTAGAGAAAACATGAATATGAAAGAAATATAAATAAAAGAATAAACATCCATCCAAACAAGTGCATAATTTCTATTTTAGTAAAAACAGCTCTAAAAAGTGGCAAGTTAACAGGAAAAATAAAGCATGTAAAAGGCAATAAAAGATAAATTTATATTTGCACAAAGGAACAAAATACAGTTCTAAAAATAATTTTCTCCTATGATTGTAAGGACAACACATGGAACATTGTAGACTTTTTTTTTTTAAGTTTATTTGTTTTGAGAGCGAGCATGCAGACCCACACAAGTAGGGGAAGGGCAGAGAGACAGAATCTGAAGCAGGCTATGTGCCGTCAGCAAGGAGGGAGCCTCCGACATAGGGTCCATCTCATGAACCATGAGATCATGACCTGAGCTGAAATCCAGAGTTCGGCACTTAACTGACTGAGCCACCCAGGTGCCCTGAACATTGTGTATTTTGAACACCACTACCATTCAAAGAAAAGCCAGAGAGTGTCCAAATTCTTTAATTATCAAGGTTGAATTGAATCATATTTACTTTTGAATCAAATTATCATCAAAAAATGTCTCTTCTAAAACGTATACAAAAATTGACGATACCTTTCTTCACAGTAAACACAAGTAAGACATAATAACATCTATAATTTCTTGAGCTTTATTTTTCACCATTATGGTATAAAAGTAGAAATTGATAATAAATTTCTGGAAGAAAACCCCAGTTTAGGAATTTAATAGTGTCTTTATATTGAATAGAGAGCATAAATACATACACTTTCATTTAGAGAATAATGAATATCTGGGTGTCTGGGTGGTTCAGTCAAGTGTCTGACTCTTAATTTCAGTTCAGGTCATGATATCAAGGTAGTGAGATCGAGTCCTGCTCCCAGCTCTGCTGACAGCATGGACCCTGCTTAAGATTCTCTCTCTTCCTCTGTCCCTCTCCTGCTCACACGAGCACATGCATGTGTGTTGTGTCTCAAAAAATATCATGAATATCCTGTCAAATTTTATGAGAAGTATCTGAAGTCAAACTGATTGGAAAAATACACAGTCTTAGATTATTTCATTTTTAGAAACTGAACTAAAATAAATGTTCTGAGCTGTATCAAGAAGTTAGGCAGATTTTGCTGACATTTTTCTAAGTGGGAAAATAAAAGGAAAAAATATCTTAACTCACCAATGGATTATGGAAGAAATCCACCTGATTACAATTAGTATAAGCCTTTGTTGGACAATGTTGTGCTTGAGAAATTTTAAAGGAGCATTCTAACATGGGGGAAGAGGGCAGAATTTTATAATAAGTTGTTGCAAGGAGGTGTTCACTTGAATTTCATTTCACTTTCAGGAAAGTTATCTTGAGAGAAGTTGTCCTTGTAAAATTAGCTGGCATTGTTTTTGTGATTTGGATTTTATTTAAAAGAGTTGAGGAGGAATATTCGAGGGCTAAGGTCATGCAAGGAAGGTGAGGGGGAACAATTGTGGAGGACAGGACATAAAAGGACCTCAGTGGAAAGTTCTCAGATCTGCAGTATCTCTTCCGTTGTAAATCTGTTGGCCAGACTCTAGGTGCCTCTTGCCCAGTGACCCCTGCCTGCTGTTATTTGTGCCTTTGTGTCATCACCCCTGTTGAGTGTGGGCAGAACCCATGGCCCGTGGCTTGCTTGGAATTATTAGGATATGCCAAAGTTGATAGGTTTTTATGTTTATGATTTTTATTTTATATATAAGACCTGAACTTGATTACATAAAAATGAATAACTGCCTTAAAAGGAAACTCACACTTATCAAAGAGCAAACTGCATATATCTGTGTAAAAATTTATATATGTAATGTATAATGGCAAATGTATATTCAAATGAACAACAAAGAGGTGAACAATTCATCTTAAATATGGTCAAAAGTTTTCTAAAATTCACAAAATAAATTTTAATCAGCATTAAATATATAATAAAGTTAGGAAATAAATGTAGAACTGAATTATAAAAAGCTATAGTTTTCTGCCTGTCAAATTAGCATAAATTTTAATTTTTTGTTTCAGTTAAATTGGCAGGTTTTTTTAATTTTTTAATGTTTATTTTTTGAGAGAGAGAGCGCTGGGGAGGGGGGTTGGGGGATTCAGTGGGGGAGGTAGAGAGAGGCAGAAACACAGAATCCAAAGCAGGCTCCAGGCTCTGAGATGTCAGCACAGAGCCCGATGTGGGGCTCGAACTCACCAGCCATGACATCATGACTTGAGCCAAAGTTGGAAGCTTAACTGGCTGAGCCACCCAGGCACCCCAAATTGGCACAGTTTTATGGGAGTGACTCTGTCATATGTATAATACGTATATATAGTCTACATTTTTCATAATTGTAAATAATATGCCTCACCCTTAATGGAATTTAAAGGGGGTATTTTCATATGATCAAATATTATTCATTTGTTAGAGGAGGTGTTTAGAATCTATTTACAGGTTTTAAATAATAATGAATACCAAGTGTAAAATAAAAAGGAGAATGCAAATCTATTTACTCAGTAGGATCCTAAGTGTACAAATGGATGTATATAGAATAGGACTAAAAAACCATGCAAATTTTAACATTAGTTTAAAATGATTTTTAACAATATTTTCTTCTGTTTTTATTGAGGTATAAATGACATCTATTAGTTTCAGGTGTACAGCATGATTCCATATTTGTATATATTGCCAAATGATCACAAGTCTAGTTATCATCCATCACCATACACAGTTACAAGCTTTTTTCCTTTTTAAGATCTACTCTTCAGTAGTAACTTTCAAATATGTAACTCAATATTATTAACTATAGCCACCATATTGTCCATTACCTACCCATGACTTATTTTATGAGTGAAAGTTGGTACCTTTTGAATCCCTTTATCCATTTTACCTCTCAGCCTCTGGCAATCACCAGTATGTTGTCTGTATCAAAGCGTTCAGAGTTTTTGGGGGGTGCGTTGGAGAAGGGGGAGGGGAGGCCGGAGGGCAGAGGGAGATTCTTAATCAGGCTCCATGCTCAGTAAGGAGGTTGCTGCTGGGCTCAATGTCACAACCCGTGAGATCATGACCTGAGCCAAAATTCAGAGTCAGATGCTTAACTGACTGAGGCACTCAGGTGTCCTAAGAGTTCAGATTTTCTTATTTGTTTATTTTTTTAAGATTCCATATATAAGTGAGATCATATGGTATTTGCTTTCTCTGACTTATTTCACTTAGCATGTAACCTCAAGGTCCATTCGGGTTGCCACAAATGCCAATAGTTGCTTTTTGTATAAGATTTTCTTCATGTGTGTGTATACATGCCACATTTTTGTAATCCGGTCATCCATTGATGGAAACTTGGGTTGTTTTAATATCTTGGCTATTTTAATTAGTGCTACAGTAAGCACAGGGGGGCAGAAATCTCTTCAAGTTAGTGTTTTTATTTTCTTCTAGTAAATACTCATAAGTGGAATTGCTGAATCTTATGGTAGTTCTTTTTTAAGTTTTTGAAGAACCTCCATACCTTTCTCTATAATGGCTGCACTAATTTACATTCCCACCAGCAATACACATGGCTTCCCTTTTCTCCACATCCTCATCAACGCTTGTTATTTTTTGCTTTTTTTCTTAATGGCCATTCTAACAGGTATAAGGTGATCTCTCCTTGGGGTTTCAATTTTTTATTTCTCTAATTAGTAATGTTGAGCACCTTTTCATGTACCTTTTAGCCAAGTGTGTATCTTCTTTGGATAAAATGTGAAGTCTTTTGTCCATTTTTTAACTGAACTGTTTGTTTTCTGCTATTGAGTTGCATGAGTTCTTTATTCTGGATATTAACGCCTTATCAGATGCATGATTTGCAAATATATTCTTCCATTCAGTAGGTTGCCTTTTCATTTTGTTGATGGTTTCCTTTGTTGTGCAAAAGGTTTTTATTTTGACATAGTCTTCCTTGTTTATTTTTTGCTTTTTGTTGCCTTTGCTTTTGGTAGCAGTCCAAAAATTCATTGCCAAGACTGATGTCAAAGTGTACCTATGTTTTCTTCTAGAGATTTTATGGTTTCAGGTCTTCTGTTCAAATCTTTCATCCAGTTGAGTTAATTTTTGTGTATGAGATAGTGATATAAGATAGTAGTCCCGTTTCATTCTTTTGCATTTGGCTTTATGGTCCCTGATTTCTTACACTGGTATATGTGCATTTGAGTAATGGGACTACTCTTCCAGACTGTACAGGTTTGCCTTGGCAGGGGCAATTTTTCACTGGTTAGCTTAGCCTGGGTTTCTGGGTGTGCCTGCTGGTAATGTCCTTGGGAAGGTGGAGCCTGTTATTAATTATTTGGGGACAAGATCACTGTTTGAATATGGGCATAAGGGTGTGTGTCACTGGGTGAGAATTGTTACATAGTACTGCTGGATCGGAGGCTGCAGGCTGGGTGTCATGGTTGCCTGGATTCTCTACTCAGGCTTACTAAATGGTCAGGACTGGGTATTATATTCAGTAGAAGTTGGGGCTATGGATTAGCCTCCCTTGCCCTAGCAGCAGGACAGGACTCAGGGTCTAGATAAGTCATTGTTTGGGGATCCAAATTAGACCAGAATATGCAGTGCCTTTCTTGGTTGAGTGAGGCCACCAGTTTTGCAGATGGGGGAAGCTATAGGCTTCGCTCTCCATGTAAGTGCCATAGTACATAGGGCTGCTGAATGGGCTGTACAGCTTTCTACAGGCTCTGGTTAGGTTCCCTGGTCAGAAAAGATAAAGCCGTTATTTAATAATGAACAGGGCTACAAATTAGATTTCCTGCCAGGAGGCTGTTGGAGAAGCATCTCTGAAGACAGTAAAGCTGCAAACACGGCCACTTGGCTTTGCTCTGCAAATTATTGGCTCTGCCTCTCAGCTCCAGTGCTCCCAGGACTTGTCCCTGGCCCTTATGATCAAATGGGGCTGGAGGATACTCGCCACACTGAATGGGGCTGTGATTCAGCTCCTTTTTTTGGGTGGGACAAATGGACTCTAGGGTGGGCAAAACTCCTCCTTGAAGAATCTCAGGCAGATCTGCATCCCACCACGTTCCCTGGTCCGAATGTGTCCCCAACTTGGTTGTGCAGATGGACAAAGTCACTGGCTGAGATTACTACTTGAGCATGGCAGGTATGAATTTGGTCTGCCCAGATCTGTATGCTAGATGTTGTAAGCCCTTTACCCCCCTTCTCCATCATTGTTAGATTCCCAATGGTTGAGCCCTGCAGATTCCCTGTGGTGCAGCAGAATCAGAGTAGGCGCCCCCACGAAGCAACTGAAAATGCTGGGGGAGACTGGTTGTACCCCCCCCCCACGCCAGGTTCTCTTCTCCCAGTGAAGCAACTGAAAGCTCCTGGGAAACCCTTCTGAACGGTGCCACACTGGCTTGGGGGAGGGGCAATGCAGTCAACCAGTAGCTGCTGCTTTTACCCTTCTAATGCAGTCTTTTCTCTATGATGGAAGGGTGTCATCACCTTTACCCCAGTGTTCTAGGATCCTCTCAGTGATGTCTTGGTCACCATCTTTGGATGTCACTATTCTTCCACTGAATCTGTAGATTCCTTCAGGTAATGTGGACATTTAACAATGTTAATTCTTATTATATGTTTCCACTTATTTGTGTTATTTGCCATTTCTTTTATCCATGTCTTAGCTTTCAGAATACAGGTCTCTCACCTCCTTGGTTAAATTTTTTTTCTAGGTGTATTCTTATTGACGTAAGTGGGATTATTAATTTTTTTCTGCTAGTTTATTAGTGTACAGAACACAACAATTTGTATCCTGCAGCTTTACTGAATTCATTTATTCTTTTATTTAAATTTCTTTTCGTGTTTTATTTTGAGAGAGCATGTGCACCTGAGTGGGGGAGGGGGAGAGGGGGGGAGAGAGAGAGAGAGAGAGAGAGAGAGAGAGAGAGAGAGAGAGAGAGAGAGAGAGAGAGAGAGAAAATCCCAAGCAGGCTCTGTGCTAAGAGCAGGGTCAACATATATTTTCATTATTATCGTTATTAAATCTTATTCCACCAATGGACATAGAGATGCTCTTCAACAGATTCCTAATGATAGTAGTCTTTGATAGCTTCCTTCCTATCTGAAAATAAAAGGTTATCAAGGTTCATCGTGTATATCTCCTGCCCTAGCCCTGGAATCAGCCTTTCTCCAAGAAGCCCTCTTTCTTTCTCTTTCTTTTTTTTAAATAGTATTTTAAGACCATAATCTGCATGATAGCGATGATCTTGCCTACTGATTTAGTCACACTTCCAGCCCATTTCAGTGGACATAGCTAGGATTTATATATATAAATATATGTGTGTGGGTGTGTGTGTATAAAATCTGGATATTATAATAAATTTCCAATTCTAATTCAAACCATAGAGCTTTTATTAACCTAGTCTCTACTGCATGTGCATTAATTTTAACATACTGAGAATCCAGGTTCTCAAGGACACAGAGATTAACTAGAAAAGACATAGACTACCCCATAATTACTTTGTTGTTCCATATTTTATACACAGTCCTGGAATGCCAATAATACTATCATCACCAATATGATTATAGAGCACCTTGAAATATTTTCATATACCCTTTCCATTCCTCTCTTTGTTTAAAAATAGTTGTACTATATTGACATCGTCAGAACATATATTCATTACATACTGTATATACCCTCTTTGAAACCTCATTCAATCTTAAAGCGTTGTCCAAGTATTAATTAGTGCTTGTCAACTTTGCTTACGGTGTTGTCCCTCTAGTCATTCTGGTTTTCTGAGGCTCATTCTTAGGTAAATACTTGATGAAGTTTCTAAGCAAACAGAATTCCATGATTCCTTGTGTGTTGAAAAGTTTGTTCATTTGTACTTGATTAGTTTTGTAGGGCTTAAAATTCTTTGCTTCCTAAAATTCTTTGCTCATTATTTTTTTCAATATTTAAATACTCTACTTTTTTTAAATGCAAAAAAAAAAAACATGTTCTCAAAGCATCTGATAATAGTCTAATTTTCTTTCCCCTATATGTGATGTTCCTTATTTTTCCCTGGATACTCAAAAAATTCTTAAAAATACACAATAATTTTATACTTTGGTGTTGTACATTCAGGTTAATATTCTTAGTGTGCTAGGGCTGTGTCAAGATTCAATTTCAAATTAGTTGATTAAAATTTTTTCAATTATATTTTTTGTACTGTCTTCTTTCTTAGCTTTGGTTTTCTTCTCCAGGGACTCCAAATATTCATGTGTTGAAAATTCTTAGCCAATCTTTAACATTCTTTACTTTTCCCAGAATCTTTTTTTCATATCTTTCCCTATAATTTATTTTGTTTTTTAAAAGACATTTAAAAAATGTTTATTTTGAGAGAGCGGGTGTGCATGTACGGGATGAGGGGCAGAGAGAGAGGGTCACAAAGGATCTGTAGCGGGCTCCGGGCTGACAGCAGAGAGCCCATTGTGGGGCTGAATCATGACCTGAGCTGAAGTGGGATGCTTAATTGACTGAGCCACCTAGGAGCCCCCATAATTTATTTTGTATTTCAGTTCTCTTCCTCTTGGTAGTCCGTTTCACTTAACCTATTTTTCTGCTGTGTTCATTTGCTTTTGTGGTGTTGCTTCTATTCTTTGCATTGATGAGGATTATATAAATGTAATGTTCAGGTCTGACATAAAAGATAAGAATTCTAAGCATTTGATTGGAGAGGCGAGTGTGTGTGTGTGTGTGTGTGTGTGTGTGTGTGTGTATACACACATATTTGTGATAATTGAAGAATTGGTACATCTTCTTAAAAGTTGGTATATACTACTAATGCTAGAAATAATTATGTAGCAAATAATCTATTTAATGTTCACTACAACCCCATGGGGCAGATGATTATTATCCCCATTTTACAAATGAGGTAACTGAGGCAGAAAAAGGCTAAGAAATCTATCAAAGTCACATAGCTGCGAAATGGTAGAGAGATACATTATGTAAATATTAGAGCAAAGATGGAATGCTTTAAAATGACAGCATCTGCGGACATAAAAGAAAACCTAGACAGAATAAGTTCCTGGAATGAAAAATACCAGGCCATCTCTTTTTTTGGCCGTCAAAATAACAAAATAGTGATCAGAGGGGATTCTCAAGAATAATCATATTTCTTAAATTCATGCTTTATGAATTTCATGCTTTATATTAATGCATGTTAGTCAATAAACAAAGCTGATAACAATCAAGTCTTTATCATATCAACATACACTGTAGAGAATTAGAACTTCTGAAAGCCTAAAGAAATAAAGATGCTGTGTCGCCTCATAGGTATCCATTGTTAAATCACAGCATGTGTGGTTTTCTCTCCTCGTATATATTTTTTCATTTCTTTAGAAATTCATATGTAAGCACTAATTTCTCAAACATTATAATTAAATGTATATTTTCTAATCTAAGTTAATCATATAAAGTCTTTTATCTATACTGGATTATAAAAGCAGTGGGATTTTGTTTTCTGGGTGTAGGGAAAGGACAGGTAGGGATTTTGAAGTTATCGGCATGCAGTTGGCATTTGAATTTATACCCGTAGATTGGGATTTCTCAGGGATAATATGCAGAGAGCTAAAAGGCCGAATAAAGTATCCTGGGGAGATGACAGCACATAAGAAGATAACAGAAGGGGGAAAAGTTCTCATAACCACTGAAATAAAGGGACTGGGAATGTGAGAAAAATCCAAACATTGCTGCTAAACGTGCAAGAGGTAAGTAGTTGAATGACCAAAGATCAACAGTATCAAATGCTTGCACAGAGATTAACTAACAAGGGGACCACAGAGTATTGACTGAATTTAGCAACTAGGTACATAACACTAATCAAGAAAATTTTTGGTGGAGTAGGGACTTAACATAGAAATAGTATGTGACTGGGAGATGGGGAAGTAGAGAAGGCAAAGGGATGTGATGGGAAAACGAGAGCAGAGCTTAGAGACAGCAGGAAGGTATTTGTGACACAATTACTAGTGTTTCAGTCAACATTTGTAACCAGCCTATTTATGAACTCCAGAAATTCTATACATATAACCATCATCCCAATTACATTTAGAAAAGACCAAAGATAAGGACAGAAGTTACACAAGTAACTTTTATTTTTCCATATATGTACTACATATTTAAATTTCAACTAAGTCTGAATATTTTCTAATTAGGAAATTTTAATTATTAGGCTGAGTGTATGATATGTGCTGTTTCATAACTAGCAAAACACATATTTATTTTTTTATCTTTAATAGACTCTACTCTGAATAGAGGAAAACATTCTTTATCCTGTTAGAATTGCTCTATAATTCTGTGCTCTAGCTTTTGGCAATAACAAAGAAAAGCTTGTTGAAAGCCTATGATTATAGGAGTTTTATAAGGACAAATCATGGCTGATAATTTGAGGCTATTAGGCCCTTTTCATCTTGATAATTAGCAGGTATTTAATGCTTTGTGAACATTTCCAAATTAATCATTAATTAGAACATTTTTGCAAGTCAGGTCAATCCTATTATGCGTTTTGTGAGGGGAAAAAACACGCAAAGGTGAGATGAGAAGCCTTTCTTGGACCTCCTATGTAGTGACAACTTTTCGGGAATATTCAATACTTAAGAATAAAATAGCACTGAATACTGTGCAAAAAGTTTAATGTGCTTGCCCCTTGATGCAGTTTGGGACAGGTCTAAAGAGTTTGCAGAATGTTTCCAAATCAGCTTTGAATATTGTGAGTCAAAGTTTATTTGACTTCCTAAAAAAAATATAAACTGCATATTGAAAACATTTTTGTGAGAGGCTGTAATAGCTAACAATGGATGTGTGCTGTATAAATAGATTTTAGAGAGTTGAGGAAGGAAAATTTGATTATTACAAAGACAGTGCCAGGGCAATGAATACAGTGCAACATGTGGAAAGTGGGTAAAAATAGTTTAGAATTGTTATAGTATTGTTGATTGAGTTTAAATCCATATGTATGGTAGAGAGCATTTTAACTTACATCGCTGTTAAAAAAAAAAAGAAGAAAAATAAACTCGAAGTGGTTGTGAAATATGTAGTTATTTCATTTCTTTTCTAATCCCTGCACACCCAAGCCCTTAGGTATCAAGACCAATAAACGTCTTCCCAAATAACTACAGTGTCAACGCACATGTTAATTGCCCTTTGCTTCAGGACCTTCCTTCATTTTGGAGCACAAATTTTCCTTCTTGTGAACTTGATTCCATCCACAAAATAATTGAGAAAGCATGTAGTTCATCTAGAATTTCTAGGTGTCACTAGAAGTTTTTCAGGTTTTGTTACCTTGCCATATTGATGTAACCAGAAGTCAGTGAATAATTACCAAATATAATAAATATATTTTTTATTTACATATCTATGCTCCATTCCATTTTTAATGTTTGTCTAGTTGTCTCAATTCATTATTTTTGAAAACTTAGGATGTTACCAATTTACTATTATGAAAAGTCCGTGATGAACTACAAAAACACATTTCCCATATGGAATCTGAGATTACTTAGTAACCTGGAAAGATACTATTCTGGTCACAAACGTAGATGTAATTAGCAGAACCTTAGCATTCTTCTTCCAGAAAGTATGCCAAGATCTGTCTTCCCTGTTTCAGCAATAGGCTACATAGTTGCAATGAGGCAGAGGAATTTACACAGTGACTCTGTTGCTTATGAAACTTCTTTGCTCATTGTCAAGGTGTTCATTATTTTATTTATAGAAAAAATAACAGAATTTCTATCATTTTCCTAAAGAAGTATCTTTTTTTTTCCTAGTTTAAATAGTCATCAGAGTTTTGTTTATTCTCTAATGGGTGGTTGGGGAGGGGGAGAAAAAAAAATAAAGATTCCACATTCATACCACTGGGAACTGATACCTGGTCATCCCTAGAAGTGTGTAGCTTCAGGCCTTGACAGTCCTCCTTACTAAATGCTACCATCACCATTATTAGTAAATTGGTTTATTCTTCCCCAGGGGTCTGCAGGCTATACCTGTGGGCCAATTTCATCTTATTTTTGTACAGCTCCTGAGTTAAGAATCACTGTTACATTTTTAGATGGTTAAAAAACAAGTCAGGGAAAATAATTTCATAAAATGGAAGAATTATATAGAATTCAAGTTTCATTGCCTATAAATAACCTGCTGTTGGAACACAGCCACCCTCATTTGTTTACGTATTTTCTATGGCTGCTTTTTGTGCCACAGCATGAGAGTTGAGTAGTTGCCGCAGACAGTTTACGGCCCGGAAAGCTGAATTTTTACTATCAGGCCATTTACTCTAAAGTGGACCGATCACACTCCAATAGTTCAGTAACAGCTATGGACCCTGTTACTATTCACGTCCTTGTAGACCTCCACTAGGAGTAAATGGCAGGATTAGGGAGGTCAGTATCTTGGAGGATGATTATCAGGATAATTAAATATCAGGATAATTAAAAAAAATAAAAGTGAGACCCTTTAGCCTCAGTCTCTCCCTGTAGTCCTGTGGGTTTCATTTTATTATCACAAGCATTAAAATGCAATATAGCACTGAAAAGAAACATGAAAAGTGACAAGTTCTAGAATACGAATCTGAGTTTATCCGATAATTTCCTTAACTTGCATTTCTGCGAGCTAGACCTAATTGTATGCACACATGTAGGTATTGATATGTACTGCCCCATGCTTCTGTGTAATGATAGTGCCAATTTTCACATGCAGTTGGAAAGGGTGAAAGGAACTATTTACCCATAACTGTGCCTAAATATAGGGTGTGTCTGTGTATCCATTCTAATTTTGTTTATTTATTTTGAGCACTACTTAGAGCACGAGCAGGGGAGCGGGGGCGGGGAGAGAGAGGGAGAATCTTAAGCAGGCTCCACATTCAGCACGGAGCCTCACTTGGGTTCCATCTCAAAACCTGAGCCAAAATCAAGAGACCGGCTCTCAACTGACTGAGCCACCCAGGTGCCCTATATATATATATATATATATATATATATATATATATATATATATATATATATGTGTGTGTGTGTGTGTGTGTGTAAATCAATTTTATGCATCAGTTTTGATAACTTAGTTTAATCAATACTTTTACTCTAGAAAAAAAATGTATCAAAACGGAAGTGTTTTATGTCTGTGATATCAAAGTACGAAAATGCTTACTCTTTGCCTTAAATCCTGCAATAGGACATTATTCTCTGACTGGTAGCTAACAAATTCAGTCATACTCCTTCAGGTTCAGTGTGAAGTTTAATGGGTTTGTGTCTTGCATTCTGACTTGTTTTAATGACGCAATTCCATTGCTTTCTGTTTAAATCTCAAATGTACTAAATGTTTACTGAATGCTATCCAGTTGATTTCCAACATGCACACTTACACACAAACACACATTCATTCCTCCAGTGAGTCTTTGAAACCTCTATTTTTTTTTTTTTCTCCTAGAGTTGCCTCTAGGGGCATCTGGGTGGCTCAGTCGGTTATGCGTCCCATTTCTGCTCAGGTCATGATCTCACAGTTCAGGAGTTTGAGCCCCACCTAGGGCTCTGTGCTGACTGCTCAGAGCCTGGAGTCTGCTTCTGATTGTGTCTCCCTCACTTCTCTGCCCCTGCCCTGCTTATACTCTCCCTCTCTCAAGAATAAATTAAAAAACAATAAAGTTGCCTCTAGTTTTATCTTTTCTTTACCAATTGAAAAGATCCGTGCCATAAGAAACTTCTGACAAGTGAGAAAGCTCCATTTTAGTCTAGTGATTTAGGCCTTGACCATAGTCTGCAGGGGGAAACATAGATGGCTATTGCTTTGCAAAATTTACTCTTAATTTTCCTCTAATTACAGTCCATATGTATCAGAATTACTTGAAATTGGAATCTTTGTCTAGGAATCCTGATTTTTTTTTTTTCAGTAAGAAACACAATTTTTTAGCACACTAATATTTGAGCACCAGTTCAAGGTAGGTTTTCATCCTGAGGCTTATGATCTTATCTGGTTATCCACTTATATGAAGACTATTTAATGATATAGTAGTTACAAGCCTATTGTTTGTTACTGTTAGGGAATGCTTCTGTATAATACTTATTTATATATTGCCACAGAAGTATAAACATTGTTTCAGCATTGTTGCTCAACAGGGTTGTAAATCAGCAATTTCCAACCTAGTTCTCCAGAGCCTGGATGGAGGGTCTGCATAGGTGCCTGGGGACAAGTACTGGGGAGAGAAAGCTGGGACTGAAGGCAAGCCTCACAGCTAGTACTCTACATCCTTTGGCTCTTATTCAGAGAAAGCAATTGTTTGATCTATTTTATATGTTAAATACTTCTTGTATGCCTTATATTCCAAGTAAGAATTCTTTTGGAAACTGTGATGTGCAATTAAGGGGAGGAAGTTTGAAAATTAGTGGAAAGCCACCATATTTTACTTTTAAATTTATAAATGTCATTCTTCTGGAAGATAGGAAATGTGTTTATTGCTCGGTATTGGTACTAGGAAACTCTACTTGAGCAGAAGCACACCTTTACTGTTAATATTTCAGGGCACATGTTGTTCCGTCACCTGTCTTTGCATTTCTGAATCACAACGAGTGCATTGAAATCACCGTGGCAATCATCAATTTCCCAGACATGAATATGACTATTAGGAATGGATTAAGACCTTTGGCGATGCTTTCCTGTGTGTTATTAAAGGTTGCATAGTGGATTCTCTCTGTAGACTTTGTTTCTAGTTTTTTTAAATTAGAGTAATTTTTTTTGTTGTAAGATAATGCTTAGTCTTTGTTAAAATTTTGAGAAAACTGCTAAGTTAATCCTACCACAAAAAGATAAGGGCTAACCCCTTCAGATCCTTCCATAGTTTTTGATATTTATATAAATTTGATTTTTTTATTGTATGTGTGTTTCATAAACCTATTTCTTATAATTCCTGTGATATATTACACAAAAAAATATTTTTTTCTAAACTGATACCTTTATTTTTAAGAGTTTATTTTTAAGCAATGTCTACAGCCAGTGTAGGGCTCAAACTCACAACCCTGAGATCAAGAGTCACATGCTCCACTGACTGAGCCAGCCAGGTGCCCCTAAACTCAGACTTTGGAAAAGCATTTCTGTGTATATAGATTTTAAGTTAAAAAAAACGATCACCACTAAAGACATGCTTGAGCATGTCTCCTTAAGATCTTTTGCATTTAGTGTAAATATCTCTGTCGGTCCATTTTTTTATAGTACATAATGTTTACTGGGTGTATTAACTTTCATTATATTGATGTGCATTGATTTTTTTTTTTAGGTGTTTATATCTCAGTTGAAATTCAGATTGTTCCCTCACTGCTTCACTATTATAAAAATTGCTTTGATACACATGTATTTTCTATAAGTTTACACATGTTATTTTAAGATATTTTTCTTAGAGTGGAATTATAGGGTTAAAAGCTACGCAAATATTTTATACCTTTTGATATATACCTTGTCAAATGTATCTCAGAATGTTTGTACCAATCTGCACTCTTACCAGCAATGAATAATATTTAAGGTAGGTTTGAATTACCAATTGAAAAAAAGGGATAGTGATACTGTAAATATGGTTAAATGCTTAGGGGCAAATGATTTATGGTATTTTATATATGAAAAGGTTATTTGGGTAAAAACTACCCTGATAAATATAGTGACCCTTTAAAAAGAATATGTTTTATAGTATTTAAGTGAAATTGCTTTTTTTTTTTTTTTTTTTTTTTGCTGGGTTTGTTACCGGCAGTACAGAAGAAAGATTTATTTGAAAAAAAAAAAATAACATTTTTGAGAGAGAGAGCGCGCGTGCGTGAGCGAGCAGAAGCGGGGCAGAGAGAGACCCACAGAATTCGATGCAGGCTCCAGGCTCTCATGACCTGAGCTGAAGTCAGATGCTTAACCTGACTGAGCCACCCAGGCGCTCTAGAAGGACTTATTTTTTTTTTTTCAACGTTTTTTTTTTTTAATTTATTTTTGGGACAGAGAGAGACAGAGCATGAACAGGGGAGGGGCAGAGAGAGAGGGAGACACAGAATCGGAAACAGGCTCCAGGCTCCGAGCCATCAGCCCAGAGCCTGACGCGGGGCTCGAACTCACGGAGCGCGAGATCGTGACCTGGTTGAAGTCGGACGCTTAACCGACTGCGCCACCCAGGCGCCCCTGGAAGGACTTATTTTTAATGTCAATAATGTTCCTATCTGAGAAACATAAATAACTGGGGAATGCATTGTGGTATATGTATGGCGGAAAAATACTCCATTCCAAAAAGTCATTTCTTTCTTTCACTTAATTACATCTCTTTTTTAAATAGTCTGAGGTGTGAAAACTCATAAATTTGCAGTTGTGCCTTTTAAAATTCAAACTGGTAAACTATATTGGTTAAAATCCTTGGATTATCTTGTTACTAATTACACAAAACACTAGGAAATTCTCTGGGAACAAAGGTATTCGTATAGATTTTGACCTAAATATGTGGAGAACATTACAGGCAGGGCTATCCTTAGAATTGTAATTCTAGTTCAGTTTCTTACCTAGGTATCCCAATGCCAGAATTTTCATCAATAAAGAGAAATCACCTCCTGTTAACTGTTGCTTAACTTAACATTGTTCTTTAAGCTGGTAACATTAAATCAGTAATATTGTTATAGTTAGTTTCATTTTTGCCTAGTTGTTTATTGTCCTCAGGTCATAGTGAATAAATGTAGGACATTTTACATAACAAATATGATACATTACCCATCAACAGATATAAGCTATCTTTACATGTAAAAAGTGTGTTTACATACTTTTAACATTTCTTTTTAAGTATGAAATTTTTGAAACATAAAGTACTGTCATTTACCTTCAACACTTACAAGGCTATGCCTTTTTTCTCTCATCAGGAGTATGCTCTAGAATAAAATTGCCCTATTGATGTAGAGAACTAAGATGAGAATATGTTCTCATCACACTTATAGGTTGTGATTGGCAAATTTTGAAAAGCAAGAGGAGAGTCTTCAATTGGGAGAAAATGTAATTAACCACATTTTCTACTTCATTAAGATAGTGACAGGATCTATATGCATTCTTAGTTGTATATACATAACATATATAATAATTTGAAGCATGTATATCAGGATTCCTATCTTGGCAGGGATTAAATGGAAACCCCATGAAATGGATTATGTTTTTTGTCTAAAGCTGGAGACCCTCAAATGTAATCACTGGCAAACTGGAATGGATCTACTTGTTTAATGTTGTCACTTGAATATGCAAAAGTAAGATGAAGAACCTCTATTTTGCTAAGAGCGTAGTAACACAGGGGTGGGTGTGTGTGCATTGTTTTTTTTTTTTTTTTTTAGTTGCTTAGTATAGGCTTCCTTACCTCTTGATATGTTCACAGGGGAGGAATGTGTGCAAACGTGAGGGAGAAGATCAATTCTCTCCCCTCTTCTATGTGAGAGAGCTATTGAGGGCGGTGGAAGAGAAAGACAGTGATCCCCTGGAAATAAAACCCAGAGACTAAGAAAAGGGCTTACGAACCTGAGATTGGAGGATGGAGGGATAAGGGGGATAGGGTTTTGATAGCGCGCTTCTTTCTTCGTGGCAAGTAACTGGTAGAATTCTAGGCTGGTAGAATATGTTCTTTGAGGTAAAGTGATTGAACTCTTAGATGAAGAGCTGAAAGAGTAATACACCAGAGCACAAATATAAGACATCTATCAGACTTCTGAGGATGATCTTTGGGTGGGATTTCCATGCGACAGTGAGAGTCGTTGTCAATATTTGAGTAGTTTGTGCTGTACTCCTGTGACAACTGAGCCCCCTCAGATCAGGGTTCCTGGATTATTAAAAGAGGTGGAGAAACCTCAAGAATGAGATAGTGGCCTTTTTGATATCAGGGCATGCAGATGCTCCTGACTGCACTTGAAGAGTTGATCACACTGGTTGTAGAGGAAGAAATAACTGAAGCATATTATAACTAGTAGGTGATGGATTAATAACAGCTGCTAAATAAAGGTTACCATATGAATAACATTACTTGGGAAATAATCTGGCATTTAGGGTTTGGCAGCAAATCTGACAAGCTTCTTTTCATCAATGTCATTGCCATAGAAAGTCAATCTCACATGTGTTTTGGTGTTAAATTCATTTCTTGGGACATTTTCTTATGAGCATAGACATATTCATCATTGCTTATGGGTCTCATGTCACTGAGCTACAAAGTCCTTGAAAAGAATCTATATTCTTTTGGTTTTGTTGGACATCTTATAGTGGCGCTCTGTCCTTTCCTCTCAATTGTGGGAAATTGTATTTGAGTCTTGCTGTAGTATAAGATGTATAAGATGGCTGTATAAGAAGTATAAGATGGCTCACCTGGCTGAGTCAAAAAAAAAAAAAAAAAAAAAAAAAGAAAGTGCCATGTATTCTAAAGCATCCTTACAATTCTAGGTTTAATTTGAAAATTCAGATGCAGTTCTCTAGGTCCAAAGGTTTCCATTTAAAACAAAACAAAAGAAAAAAATGGACAGAATGTACAGTGAAACTAATTCTTTAATATTGGTTTGGAAATTCGTAGCAAATTTGAGCAAAAGATAAAGGTTACAGCTCATTGATTCCTAGAAGAACTTATATGATATAATCAAGTAAGGCATAAAAATATAGTGATTAAGCAGGATCTGCATGCAAAGACTTAATATTAAGAAATACATCAAAAAAAAAAAGAAATAACATAGCATATTTCATCATATCAAAAAATTCAAAGTGTGAAATCAAGATTATCTCAGTAGAGATTATCTCAAGTGCCAAGAAGGCAACTTGATAAATAGAACATCCCTTCCATATTAGAAAACTAAAATGGAAAAATTCACTTCTTTAATATGATGAGATACATTTTTTCCAAAACAATGAAGGGTATCAGTATATGCCCTCCCAAAATATGCCTCTTTGGTTTATGAATTATTTTAAGCAAAAGACCATTGATAACCAGCAGGAAGAGCTCTGAAAAGAAGGCAAAGGTTTTCCTTTTATAAAGGAAATCTGTATTTGTAAGAATATTTGTCAAAGGTGTCTCCCTCTCCAGTACCAGGAAAAAGAGGACCTTTAACAACTCTTACAAATGGGGAGGGCCCTGGGGCGCCTGGGTGGCGCAGTCGGTTAAGCGTCCGACTTCAGCCAGGTCACGATCTCGCGGTCCGTGAGTTCGAGCCCCGCGTCAGGCTCTGGGCTGATGGCTGAGAGCCTGGAGCCTGTTTCCGATTCTGTGTCTCCCTCTCTCTCTGCCCCTCTCCCTCTCTCTCTGCCCCTCCCCCTCTCTCTCTGCCCCTCCCCCGTTCATGCTCTGTCTCTCTCTGTCCCAAAAATAAATAAACGTTGCTCTGTCTCTCTCTGTCCCCAAAATAAATAAACGTTGAAAAAAAAATTAAAAAAAAAAAAATGGGGAGGGCCCAGACTTAAATTTGCATAACAAACCCTATTAAACAACACTTGTTTACCATATTTTTTTCCTGGTCTGTAATAACCTTCCCATAACTTGCTTTTTCATCCAGAAGTCACCAAACTCTTTGCTTTTGATATAGCATAAGATGATATATAAACCAAGTCTAGACATGTTTTTGAATTCCTCATCTGTATGGGTGGTCCCATGTATAATGGTGATGTACATGCTAACAAACTTCTTTGTTTTTCTCTTGTTAAGCTGTCTTTGGACAGTCTAATTTGCAGAGCCCTTGAAGACCTAAGATAGGTTGAAGAAGACATTTTTTCTTCCCCCAGGATCTCCATTACTAGTGAAGCACTAGGAATATCCCCATTGAACTTGAGAATGCCATAAGGCTATTTGCATTCTTCACAGTAATTAACCTTACTATGGAAACATTCCCTAATGTAGCATAGACTCAAGGTGTGTGTGTATGTGGGGGGGTGTTATAAGTAAAAATTGAAGCTACTTAAATTTAATGTGTTTAAAAATAGAGAATCACTGGAAAACATTGGGACTACTGAAGATATAGGTAAAATGAAAAATGTAAAGAACTGAACAGCTTCCTCTAACATTTTCAGATACAACTTAGAAGATACAGGCAAACAAGATTGCATATATCTTAATAAAAAACACTGAATGTCTGTACAGATATAAACATCAGACTGGCATAAATGAGGACTTGGTATATTTCCACATTTATTTACATTTTTCAAAGGGAAGATTCAATAATTCTAGGAAGTCAGCTTCTATGTAGCTTATATTTAATGCAATTACAATAAAATTTTTTAAAGTTTTTTAAAATAAAATAGAAATGAGAATAGTTAAACCATAAACATGTTCCTCAAAATACCAAAATGAATACAATTCCAAAAACATGAAATTGTGGTTATTGGCACAGAAATGGCTGGGACAGCGTAGGGAGTCTAGAAAACAACCACAAGATCTACAAAAACTTCAGCTTATCAAAAATCATCATTTCACATCTGTGCAGGAGAGGATGTACTGGTTAATAAGTGTTATGACAAGTACTTGGAAACAAGTAAGTTTAGAACCATATCTCACACCATGCCCCAATGCAATCTCTAGATTCAGAAATTAAATTTTAAAAGCAACAGATATCTGCATAATGATCTAATCTCAGAGTAGCCTTTTAAATAATAAAATAAAAAATTAAAATTATAGAAAAACCTACAATCTGCTATCATTTATCAAATAACAGTATAAATGAACATGGGGAAAGTAAATGAAAGCAATTAGAACATATAGGAGAGAGAGAAGTTCAACTGTCCTTAACACAGACATAAACACCATGATCAAGGGACATCTGGGTAATTCATTTTCATTTTCCAAACAGAAATACAAATTGCTGTGAAGTATTTGCAAAATTATATATTCCTCCTTATTAGAAATCAAGGAATTCAGTTAGTATGGCAATGTTATGTCCTTGTTTCAGTGGATTGTTCTGCTTTTCTTTCTATGGAGATCCCAGTGTGAATTCAAGATTGTTTCCCCCTAAGTATTTGTAACTCCTTCCTCTTTAAATGACATAAGGACGTACTAATTGATCTAAAGCTCATCTTCAAGGATGCCAATACTTGAACCAATCCCCATGTTCCCTTTAATGACTATACGAAACTCCTAAAACATTCTATGGTAATGTGATTCATGTTTTACTATTTTACCAGGAAGTAAATAATACTTTTTAATGAATGGTTATTTTGCCAGAATAAAAATCAGGCAGAATACTATTTTTAGTAAAACAAAAACAAAAACAAAAAACCTTAACATTTTTGCATTCTAGTTAAAATGGAAATGGAAGCTTTTTGTCACAATGTAGAGATTTTTGTGCCTTGCTTATTTGGCTCTTTCTGGTTATACTTAGGAACGCTACATGTATACTTACTTCACTGTTGTAAACAGTAACTTGGAGAGTATTGTAGAGAATGATAAGAGTGGCTAGGAGGATAAATCCAGACCTGTCTGCAGGGTCATACGTGGTAGCCGCATACTTTACTGCCACTCCCAGACTCCACTACTCCTCCACTCTTACATTAAAGCTTAGTTTAGGGGCGCCTGGGCGGCTCAGTCAGTTAAGTGTCTGACTATTGGCTTCAGCTCAGGTCATGATTTCATGGTTGTGTAAGTTCAAGCCCCACATCAGGCTCTGCACCGACAGTGTGGAGCCTGCCTGGGATTCTCTCTTTCCCTCTCTCATGGCCTTTCTCTTCTTCTCTCTCTCTCTCAAAATAAATAAACTTAAAATAACTTATTTTACTTTGATGCCCGTACTTGCCCCTTCTTCATCCTCAGCATCATAGGAATTCTGTTTTCTTACCTATAGCCATTGAAAACTTTGGCACGAGACTGCCCACCTCATCATCCTTGTGACTCAATATGTGTATCATTTGTTTAACTTACCGGCCTCTTAGTTTTATACTGTTTGTATTTCCAATGACCTCCCTTTCACTTTATAGTTGTCTCCTGAAAACATTCTGGGTCTAGATAATACCCGCATTACTTCATCTCTGAAATCAGAGGATTTCTTATCTCTGGAAAACATTCTATTTGCCTGTTCCCTCTTTAAAATTGTTCTACTTCATGTGTTTGGACACTTGTGCTTTTTTCCCATCTCTTTTTATGTCCATTTCCTTCCATGTCTGACTTCAGTTCTGTATTCATTGTCTTTTTAGTGTCCCTAACCCTACATTAACCCAAGATTGACATAGCCCTTTCCCAAACTATGCTTGAGCTGAATAAAATTATGAAATGTACATACTGGTGTTTGTATCAGTTGGGTTCTTTGAAAATTTTAGGAATCAATCCTGACTGATTTAAATAGTACCAGAATACTAAATGACATTGAGTGATGGCATAATCTCCAGGAGGACTTGACTTCTTGGCCGTGATAAATGCTTAAGGTCAAACTGTTCTGTGAGGTTTTATGAAGACACAAATGTTACTTCAGTTGGCTGAGACCAGGCCCACAGGCACCACTTAACACTGTGTATGACGAACCCTTAACCATGCTGTTAAAACCCTTGTCACTACTATCTTTGAAAACTAAGTATAGTAATGGATTTCTAGAAGAATGTTGGACTAGTAATTCGAAATCATCCAGAAGATGTGGATTAAATAATAAAAGATACTTTTGAAAACTTCTAAACATTCAAGAAGGAAAAGATGACCCTGAAACTCTACCTGTCCCCAAAGAAAAACCAAACAAAAACAAAGATTCATCTGAAATGGTAGAAATTAGCCAGGGAGGGAAAAATGGTTTAGAGGCAAAGTCCAATTAATTTAGAGCCTTAAGGTGAAAAGTTGTTCCCATGATACTACTATCTGTGGGGCCCACAAAGGACAACTGAATTTCAGTGTCATGCATAAAGTGATGTTATATAATTTTTCAATTTTATATGTTAGCCATTAGGAATAATGAATGATTACTCATGTTCCCACCATTCATTTTAAGAAATGCAGCATTAGGGGCATCTGGGTGGTCAGTTTGAGCATCCAACGCTTGATTTTGGCTCAGTGTGAGTCCTGCATCTAGCTCCGTGCTGAGCATGGAGCCTGCTTGGGATCCCCTCTCTCCTCTGTCTCTTCCCCTTCCTTGCTTGTGCTCTCTTTATCCAAATAAATACATAAACATTAAAAAACAAAAAGAAATGTAGCATCACCCAACATTTCGAAGCCCCTGTGTGACTCTCCACAGTCGTGTCTTCTCTCTCCCCTCACTTTGTCTTGAGCATCCAGCTTACTGATTTTTGTCTTCCAAATGCGTCTCAAGTCTGACCACTTTTCTTCTTCCCACTGCTATTCCAGTTTCCAATCATCTTCTGTATTAGTAGCCTAAAACCTGGTTTTTCTATATCTACCATGGCCCTGCTCCAACCCATTCTTAGCACTGCTGAATGGCCTTTTCCAAAAAACTGAAATATGTGTGTGCTGTTTTCCTGTGAAAAGCCCTCAGTGGTTCCCTACTGCCTTTTGAATAAAGCTAAAGCTCTATATGATTGCTTACAGGGTTATAAAGCCCTTTATTTTTTCCCTTACACCATCTACATGTTCGGCATCATCTCTGTATGGTTCTCAGTTTAGATATAATTTCCCCTGGGAGCCTAGTCTGGGTGTTTATTGTTTATTGGCTTCTCAGCATCCATTTTACCCATGCTTGGTAAGACTGAAATGTTCTTCCTGTTCAGTTCATGTGCTATTTTTAGGGTGGAGCCCATGACCCAGCCCTCTGTCATCCAGAATATCTCACTAGCCTACCCCTCATGATTGTTTATGTTAAACATGTGATCCAAGCCAGTCCAACTGAATCTGTGTCAATGCTTTCCTGGGGCTGTCTAAAAAGGCTCCGTGACTTTTGCAGGGCTCGATGTTGTGATGCACCAAGCCTGAAGACACCAGGGCTGTCATGTGCAATTGAGTCCAGAATCAACCATAATTGAATTCTGTGTTTTCTGTGGATATTTCATTTACATGCACTAATGTACGTTCGTCTTTGCATTTTAATATGTTGGATTGGGGTTCTCTGTTACTTGAAATGGAAAGATTGATGACAGAGTCTTGCCCTTATTTTGCTGGACTGTGTTCTAGGACACTGTTCTCTGTTCCAAAGACTCTCCATCATGCCTCTGTAAGCAGTTACCACATTCTCTGACCTTATCTCTCACTGTCCTTCTCACTCACTGTTCTAATCACACTAGCCTCCATGCTGTTTCTCCAACGTGGGAGGCTGCAGTACCTCTGGACCTTTTGTAATTCTTTTCTTTTTGCCTGAGAAATTCCTAAGTACCCACATGGTTCATTCTCTCCCTCCTATAGGCTGTTTCTCAATGTAACATTCTCAGAGAAACTTTTTGTGACCTTTCTTTTGAAAGCTTATAAGTATTCCTGAGCTCGTGTAGCTTCTTTTTTAACACTTTAACACTTGCAACCATTTAATATACTATAAATATTATTTGTCATTTTTTCCCCCAAAAGACACTTAACTGAAGATGGTCATTTTACCCACTTGGTTCACTGGTACTATGTTGCTTAGAACAGAGTATTATAGGCACTCAATATCTGTTTTGAACAAATGAGTAAAATATTATTGACCACCAACTATATGTCAGGAGCTGTTTTAGATTCTAGGTATACATAAGTAAATATTACTTGTACTGAGTTTTTTTTGCAGACAGAATGTATAGCCTAAAAGGACAAGTAATAAACACATAATTTTCAGGTCTCCAAAGTCAAGAACGTGGTCTTTTTCATTATTGTACCTCTGTACCCAGTAGACATCTAGGAGTTAGATATAGCTTTGTTAAGTGATTGAAAAAATGAATATTCTTCCTGTCAAATTATAATCTATTTCACCTGGCTGACTATTGAGGTAACTTGAACATGCTATAATAATTGTATTCTCATTTCTAAAATTTCTAAAATTGCAACCATACCAATTACCTTCCGTACTAGAAAAATATCAGGCCAAAACAATGACATCATGCATATCTTAAAATACTTAGTCATGAAATCGTATAGAAACAAGGATATCGTTACTGTTAAATAAGATTCTCTTCAAGTTTATTAGAACTACTTGAGGTAATATAGGCTTTCAGTTGAGAAAAATAACATTAAAATAGACATAATATTATTAAAGTGAGATTTTTATGTGATTACAACTTTTTGTTAATTATTCTGATCACAATTGTTAATATTTAATACTTTTCAAAAAGCATTGCTCCGCCATATAGAAAACTCCTTAGGGGTGCCTGGGTGGCTCAGTTGGTTAAGCATCGGACTTCGGTTCAGGTCATGATCTCATGGTTTGTGAGTTTGAGCATGGTTTGTGAGTTTGACCTGTGCTGACAGGTCAGAGCCTGAACCTGCTTCTGATTCTGTCTGTCTCTCTGTCTCTCTCTGTCTCTCTCTCTCTCTCTCCCTCTCTCTCTCTCCCTGCTTGTGCTCTCTCTCTCCCTCTCTTTCAAACAAATAAAAACATTTAATTAAAAAAAATTCCATAACTCTCTGTAGCTCCTCTAAACTTATGAACACAACCCACAGACTTGAACTACAAGCAGTCACTAGCCTACCAGTATTTATCAAGAATTGTTGACAAGATTGTTACTTTCATGTTTTCTTAATCTGTAAACAAAATTATCTTTTAACTAGCTAAAGAAAAGCTAGTGTGCAATTTACAAATAATATTTTTTTCTATTTCCTATATTTTACATTAATGCTTGTGTCATCCACACCCTGGATATTGTAAACATCTTCCTCAATGAGAATGTTGAAAAGTCATTCTTGATCACAGCATCATATTGAGTATACATTTTACCATTATGTCTTTTGTGAAAAAATAGTGGCTGAATCATATGTTATCTTTGATTCATTATTTTTTATTTGATTACCTTTGCATCATCCATTTCCTCCTAAATTGACTGGTTAAACTGAATTACTAATTTAATCTAAGAAAAAAACGTCTATCATTTATCATTATGTTTGGCCCTTCTTCATACTTGACACTCTTAACTCTTTCCTGTGTAAGAAGATTGCTTTGTGTCCAAAATGCAACCTTTGCCCTGCTTTAAATTTTATAAATTTTGAATTGCTTTATATTAGCAAATATCTTTGACAGGGGTTGGCAACGACGGTGAAATACTTGTAAATGGATTCACTTAATCGGGTTGGTTTCCTAGCTAAGAGACATCACACACGGAACACGGGTTTTTTGATTCATGTTAAAGAAGTCATGAGATGATGGACTACATGAAAAACTGGTGAGGGGAATACTTGGGTGCTTAATGTAACCAGAAGGATGTAGGTAGAAAAGGCATTTCTAGGTCCTACTATAAAAATAGCTCCATTAAACTGTGTTTGTTGGCTCGGTTTTGATTATGTGAGCTATTAGATAAGGGTCTGGCACAGTGCCTAATGCACAGTAGGTGCTGACTAAAATTTTGTTGAGTAAAATTTGTCATCCCTGCTCTAATAGTTTAACATCCTGGAAAGTCTTCATTGCGACAGTTGCAGGACTGTAGATATTCAAGTGTGGTGTGTGCATGAACGTGTTATGAAGTTATTTTATATACATGAACAGTATAGCAGGAACCATGTTTTTAGGCTGTTTGTCATTAGGTGTTTTGTACCTGCTGAGAATCAACTCGGAAATGATTTTGGAGGCCAAATGAGATGTATTAGGCTCTTCACTGAAAGAAAACTCAGATAAACTTTCCGGTGAACTTAAAATAAGCACAAAATAATTTGCTGAGGGTACTTGAAAACTTGCAGCATCAGGAGAGGAGTTTCTAGGTTCCTACCTGCCAATAACACAGGCACTTGGAACCGTCATTCCAGTGATGAGCAGTTCTATAATCAAGTAAAAGCATACAAAACTAAAGGGGTGTTCCAGTACCTGCTAAATGTGACTATAATGGAGCAACAAATCCAATATCTATTCTTGTGTGATCTGAGCTTGATGCTTCAGTGTCATTTTCTTAAAAAAAATAAGGTGTAAATAATTTTGTCAGTATCAGGTAAGATAGATGGAGAATAATCTTTTAAGTTATAGAGGTTTTTTCCCTTAGTTTTGTGTGTGTGTGTGTGTGTGTGTGTGTGTGTGTGTGTGAGTGTGTGAGAGAGAGAGAGAGAGTAAGTAAAGGGACTCCAACAGAAATTGTCAATGACTTGAAACTATTGTGAGATATTATAAGAAGTTTTTTGCTTACATTACAGAATGTATATATCTATTTTCTAATTTGTTCTAATGCTTTGCTCAGACCTGAGTCTACAGAATATTCTCCTTTGCTTGTTGAAATACTTAGTAATTTTTCTTCCTGTAACACAGAACTCCAAAATCTTCTGCCCTTCTCTGACATACTGTTGTGACTAATGCATTATGCAAACTGCTGACATAGTTCCAACCTTAAAACTGTATTGGTCAGTGCCAGCCACTGATGTATCCTCATTTTCCAATACACTTATCAGTAGCTCCTGAGTCATCACCTTAGTCATATTTAATGGAAAGCTCTTGTCATAAGATTACTTACACAAGTCTTTAAATTTTTTTTTTACAAAATCTGGTTAGGTTTTTGCCATTAAACCTAATGTAGTTTCTGTTCTCCATTACAAAACACAAAGAATAGATCATTTCTCTTTTCATGTTCATATTTGGATCTGTTTCTTAATTTCCCAAACTGGTGTGCTAGACTTATATGGATACTTACCACTAACTAATTTCAATAGTGATTATTTTTAAGAACAAAAATAAAATAAAGCCTTTAATATTTATATACTGCTATTTACTGTTATTTCACAGATTTATCAAAGTGTTTAAAGTTATATTTTGCTATTTCCTTGAAAATGTATCTACCGTTTTGAAGGTAAAATTGAATATTACTGTAAGGCTTTTAATCACCTTTTCATATTATGAATTCCAATTATAATTTGTTTTCCTGAAAGGCTGCTTACTTTCTTTAAATGCCCCAGATATTTGTTCTAGCATTTGGTTAATATTACCTCCAATATTTTCTGGCTCTGTGACCTTGAGAGTAGTTACTTGACATATCTATACCTCAGTTTTCTTATCAAGAGACTCGGGTAATAATAATAATTGACGTCTTAGTTCTTTCTGGCTGCTATCACAAAATGGCACAGACTAGGTGCCTCTACACAATAGACATTTATTCCTTACAGTTCTGGAGGCTGGGACGTCCCAGATCAAGGCTCCAGCATGGTCACCTTCAGGTCAGGGCCCTCTTCCTGGTTCACAGAAACCATTATTTTCTCTGTGCCCTCAATGGTGGAAAGGGTGAGGGATCTCTGGAATCTCTTTGATAAGAATACTAATTTCATTCATGACTAATCAATCTCCCAGAGGCCCCAACTCCTAATATCATAGTGGGCATTAGGGTTTCAAATTATGAATTTGGGGGAACATAAATATTTAGACCATAGTGCTTACTTCATAGGGCTTATTGAGAAAAGCATTTTAATGCATAAAGTGCTACTAAAAGAAAGGACTTATTATTACCACCGTCACTATTATTGTTTACTCTCACCTTGCTGAGAGTTCAAAGTATGCATTGGAAATTATTATTATCCCTAATTTATGAAGAAAATAAAAAATTGAAAATTTTTAAGATTTCTCTGAGATTGTGACTTTTACTTGAGTCATAATTTCTGGTCTCGAAATCTCATAAATCAGGCAGATTAATTATAATCAAAGAATCCTCAATAGCTGGTCTCTATTGTTGAAATGGAGTTAATGCTCAATTTCATGAGTATTGGCCTTCTTTATGTGATGAACCAGATGAAGGAGAAAGAAGGGGTTGTTCATGTCCTCTTCAGACCTGTAAATATCAGAAAAGACTTTCATTTGACTGTCCTGACTGGTGCACTAAATGGGAAGTCAGTATGGAAATGAAGCCTTAATGCAGGCTTTCCCTAGCATCATCCCGAAGCAGCTCCTGCTCAGGGAAGTAATAGATAATAACGAGGACAGTTATTATATAGTAGTCTCAAGTACGGAAAAGGCAGATGACAGAAGACATAGTTCTAGAAATGGAGATTTGCAATGCACTGACAATATGGACGGAGAAAACTAATTATAGTAAAGGCACCAGAACTTGAATTTAGAGTGTTTCAGATTTGTGGTACATTTTTTTTTTTTAATTTTTTTTTTTCTCAACGTTTTTATTTATTTTTGGGACAGAGAGAGACAGAGCATGAACGGGGGAGGGGCAGAGACAGAGGGAGACACAGAATCGGAAACAGGCTCCAGGCTCCGAGCCATCAGCCCAGAGCCTGACGTGGGGCTCGAACTCACGGACCGCGAGATCGTGACCTGGCTGAAGTCGGACGCTTAACCGACTGCGCCACCCAGGCGCCCCAAGTGGTACATTTTTTATAGAAGGCCGCTCACTGTGAGAAGTATACAAAGAACAAAGTATTGATTTCCAAAGTTTGGCCTCTTA